>NW_027251212.1:0-59178 GCF_044704955.1 Pristiophorus japonicus | reverse complement strand
GAGGAGGGGGGAGAGGAGGAGGAGGGGGGTGGAGTGGGGAGGGAGGGGGGTGGAGTGGGGAGGGAGGGGGGTGGAAGGGAGGGGGAGGGAGGGAGGGAGGAGAGACCAGGGAGGGAGAGAAGGAGGCTGAAGGGCCGGGCCCGAGACTTCGGGCTGGATTTACAGGTGGATGGCGTCGGGTCTGCGGGGGGAGGGGAGAGAGAGTCGCGGAGGTCGGGTCGCCGGGGGGAGAAGAGAGTCGCGGAGGTCGGGTCGCCGGGGGGAAGAGAGAGTCGGGAGGGGGTGGGAGCGGAGGTAGGGTGGTTGGGGGGGGGCGGGTGAAGCGGAGGTCGGGTCGCTGGGGGGGCGGTGGAAAGCGGGGGTCGGGTCCGGTCCAGGGAGCGGGAGTCCAGTCGGGTGGGAGGGTGAGCCTTATGCACGCAGCCCCAGTGAGGCCATTCGACCAGGGCTAGGGGCTGCGTGCTTCGGGCCCCTCCCACAATTTTGGGCGCCTGGAGCTACTGCACATGCGCGCTCACTGTCGCGGTCCTGTGCAGAGGTCCCGGCACTGTTTTCAGCGCAGGGACCTGGCTCCGCCCCCCACAGCTCATGCTGCGCCGCGCCAAGCTCCAGAGGACCTGAAGGGAGCCAGAGAATAGGTGAGTTTTTTTTTAGGTGCACTTTGTGGCATAAAAAACGGCGTCCAGGTCCAGGCTGCACCGTTTTAGGCGTGACCCGAAACTTGGGCCCATTAAACTGAGTTCTGTTTGCCTGTATTGGTGATCCAGGGAGACATAAAGGATCCTATAGTACTATTTGAAAAGAGCAAGGAGTTCTCCAGGTGTCCTGGTCAACATTAATCTCTCCAACATCACCAAATGCTCGTGCATTTTGTTTGTTTTTGTGCAAATTAACATCACATTTGTCTGCAAAGCAAGTGGCAGACTGCACTTTGCAAGTAATTCATTAGTTGTTAAGTGTTTTGAAGTGCCTTGGGATGTTTTACTACATTAAAGGTGCTATATAAATACAAGTTGTTGAATGTCCTGATAGTGTGATGAAGTACTTTTGCTCGTCTATTTAAGTACAAGTTTGTTTTTCTGATATTTCCCGAGTAGTGCTTTTAAAAATCCAGCAAGTGACAGTTGCTAATAATGTCTTAAACTTTTCACTCTGCTGTAATCTTTTTTTTTTAAATGCAAAGTTATTAATGAAGCAGTTTGTCTTGTGGCATGAAGGGCACCACATTATTGAGTTTATTTGTATTACTTTATCCCAAAATGCATTGTTTTTCTTTGAGGTAATGTTTTATTAATTTCTCTGCCATCCTCTACTAAATGTTACATAGAAACTTAGAAAAATAGGTGCAGGATAGGCTATTCGGCCCTGTGAATGGTGGTGCAGGCTCAATCAGATCATGGCTGATCATTCACCTCAGTACCCCTTTCCTGCTTTCTCTCCATACCCCTTGATCCCTTTAGCCTTAAGGGCCATATCCAATGCCCTCTTGAATATATCTAATGAACTGGCATCAACAACTCTCTGCGGAAGAGAATTCCACAGGTTAACAACTCTCTGAATGAAGAAGTTTCTCCTCATGTCGGTCCTAAATGGACTACCCCTTATCCTTAGACTGTGACCCCTGGTTCTAGACTCACCCAACATTGGGAACATTCTTCCTGCATCTAACCTGTCCAATTCTGTCAGAATTTTATGTTTCTATGAGATCCCCTCTCATTCTTCTAAACTCCAGTGATTCAAGCCCAGTCGATCCAATGCCTCCTCAGATATCAGTCCTGCCATCCCAGGAATCAGTCTGGTGAACCTTCGCTGCACTCCCTCAATAGCAAGAATGTCCTTCCTCAGATTAGAAAACCAAAACTGAACACACTATTCCAGTCGAGGCCTCAGCAAGGCCCTGTACAGCTGCAGCAAGACCTTCCTGCTCTGAGACTCAAATCCCCGAGCTATGAAGGTCAACATGCCATTTGCCGCCTTCACCGCCTGCTGCACCTTCATGCCAACCTTCAATGACTGATGTACCATGACACCCAGGTCTCGTTGCACCTCCCCTTTTCCTAATCTGCCGCTATTCAGATAATATTCTGCCTTCGTGTTTTTGCCACCAAAGTGGATAACCTCACATTTATCCACATTATACTGCATCTGCCATGCATTTGCACACTCACCTAACATGTCCAAGTCACTCTGCAGCCTCTTTGCATTCTCCTCACAGCTCACACTGCCACCTACCTTCGTGTCATCTGAAAACTTGGGAGATATTACACTCAATTCCTTCATCTAAATCATTGATGTATATTGTAAATAGCTGAGGTCCCAGCACTGAGCCCTGTGGTACCCCACGAGTCACTGCCTGCCATTCTGAAAAGGATCCGTTTATCCCGACTCTCTGCTTCCTGTCTGCCAACCAGTTCTCTATCCACGTCAATACATTATCCCCAATACCATGTGCTTTAATTTTACACACTAATCTCTTGTGTGGGACCTTGTCAAAAGCCTTTTGAAAGTCCAAATACACCACATCCACTGATTCTCCCTTGACCACTCTAGTTACATCCTCAAAAAATTCTAGAAGATTTGTCAAGTATGATTCCCCTTTCATAAATCCATGCTGACTTGGACCGATCCTGTCACTGCTTTCCAAATGCGCTGCTATTTCATCTTTAATAATTGATTCCAACATATTCCCCACCACTGATGTCAGGCCATAATTCCCTGTTTTCTCTCACTCCTTTTTTAAAAAGTGGGGTTACATTTGCTACCCTCCAGTCCATAGGAACTGATCCAGAGTCGATAGACTGTTGGAAAATGATCACCAATGCATCCACTATTTCTAGGGCCACTTCCATAAGCACTCTAGGATGCAGACTATCAGGCCCTGGGGATTTATCGACCTTCAATCTCATCAATTTCCCTAACACAATTTCCTGGCTAATAAGGATTTCCTTCGGTTTCTCCTTCTCGCTAGACTCTCGGTCCCCTAGTATTTTACGAAGGTTATTTGTGTCTTCCTTCATGAAGACAGAACCAAAGTATTTGTTCAATTGGTCTGCCATTTCTTTGTTCCCCATTATAAATTCACCTGATTCTGACTGCAAGGGACCTATGTTTGTCTTCACTAATCTTTTTCTCTTCACTTATCTATAGAAGCTTTTGCAGTCAGTTTTTATGATCCCAGCAAGCTTCCTGTCATACTCTCTTTTCCCCTTCCTAATTAAACCCTTTGTCCTCCTCTGCTGAATTCTAAATTTCTCCCAGTCCTCAGGTTTGCTGCTTTTACTGGCCAATTTATATGCCTCTTGGATTTAACACTATCCCTAATTTCCCTTGTTAGCCACGGTTGAGCCACCTTCCCCGTTTTTTTATTTTTACTCCAGACAGGGATGTACAATTGTTGAAGTTTATCCTTGTGCTCTTTAAATGTTTGCCATTGTCTATCCACCATCAACTCTTTAAGTATCATTCGCCAGTCTATTCACGTCTCATACCATCGAAGTTACCTTTCCTTAAGTTCAGGACCCTAGTCTCTGAATTAACTGTGTCACTCTCCATCTTTATAAAGAATTCTACCATATTATGGTCACTCTTCCCCAAGGGGTCTCGCACAACAAGATTGCTAATTAGTCCTTTCTCGTTACACATCACCCAGTCTAGGATGGGCAGTCCTCTAGTTGGTTCCTCGACATATTGGTCAAGAAAACCATCCCTAATACACTCCAGGAAATCCTCCTCCACCGTACCGCTACCTGTTTGGTTAGCCCAACCTATATGTCGATTAAAGTCGCCCATGATAACTGCTGTACCTTTATTGCACGCATCCCTAATTTCTTGTTTGATGCTGTCCCCAACCTCACTACTACTGTTTGGTGGTCTGTACACAACTCCCACTAGCGTTTTCTGCCCTTTGTATTCCGCAGCTCTACCCATACAGATTCCACATCATCCAAGCTAATGTCCTTCCTTACTATTGTGTTAATTTCTTCTTTAACCAGAAATCCCATCTCCTTTTCCTTTCTGTTTATCCTTCCTGAATGTTGAATTCCCAGACTTGGTCACCCTGGAGCCATGTCTCCGTAATCCCAATTATATCATATTCGTTAATAGATGCCTGCGCAGTAAATTCGTCCACCTTCATCCACCTTTTTACGAATACTCCTCGCATTGAGGCACAGAGCCTTCAGGCTTGTCTTTTTAACACACTTTGTCCCTTTAGACTTTTGCTGTAATGTGGCCCTTTTTGATTTTTGCCTTGGGTTTCTCTGCCCTCCACTTTTACTTTTCTTCTTTCTATCTTTTGCTTTTGCCCCTATTTTACTTCCCTCTGTCTCCCTGCATAGGTTCCCATCTCCCTGCCATATTAGAACATAAGAACATAAGAATTAGGAACAGGAGTAGGCCATCTAGCCCCTCGAGTCTGCTCCGCCATTCAACAAGATCATGGCTGATCTGGCCGTGGACTCAGCTCCACTTACCTGCCCACTCCCCATAACCCTTAATTCCCTTATTGGTTAAAAATCTATCTATCTGTGACTTGAATACATTCAATGGGCCCAAGTTTCCACATGATTTGCGCCTGATTTTTAGGAGCAACTGGTGGAGAACGGACTATCTTAAAAATCGCAATTCTCCACATTTTTTTTTCTGCAGTTCTAGTCAGTTAGAACAGTTCCACTTTGGAACAGAATTTTTTCTTCAAATGGGGGCATGTCCGGCCACTGACACCTGATTTCAAAGTTTCCACAGTGAAAACGTACTCCAAACTAACTTAGAATGGAGCAAGTGAAGATTTTTGTTGAAACTGAAAAAACCTTGTCTACACATTAAAAAATCAGGCGCAGGTTACAAATTAGGCGTCCAGAACGGGGGGGGGAGGGAAGTCATTAAATTCTACAATAAATCCTTATTTATACTTTTACAAATATTATACAAATAAATCCAACCTGAATAAACATTTATAAGCAAAGAAAAGATTAAATAAACCATCTTCCTACTTGTGTGAAAGTGCTTCAGCCAGGGAGAATGCTGCAGGCGTTCGTTCCCGTGGGGGGGTGAGGTGGGGGAGGAGAAAGCCGTTCGTTCCCGCGGGGGGGAGGAGAAAGCCGTTCGTTCCCGCGGGGGGGGGGGGGGCTAGGAGAAAGCTGTTCGTTCCCGTGGGGGAGGAGGAGAAAGCCGTTGGTTCCCGCGGAGGGGGAGGAGAAAGCCGTTCGTTCCCGCGGGGGGAGGGGGAGGGAAACGGCTGCCTCAACTTTCTGAGGCTTCCTGCAGCTTTCTCACTGCTTTTATTAAAAAATGTTCAAAAATTAAACAGCTACAAAGAACTACAAAAATGGCCGAGTGCCAATGTTTCCTTCACACTGCACGTGCGCAAACACTCCAACGCGCACGCGCAGCGTTGCCGGCAGGAAAAAAACTAATTTAAATGGTACCCGCCCCCTCCCACTTACAAAATCGGCGCGAGTGTAGGCTCCGCCCCCGGGCGCCGCGCCAAACAGACAAGGAGCTGCAGGGTGCTCCAGAATCGCGCGTGTTTTTTCCAGCGCCGTTTTAGGCGCGAAAAACGGGCGCCCAGCTCGGAGGGGCGCCTGTTTTTTATCGTGTGGAAACTTGGGCCCAATGAGCTAGCCTCAACTGCTTCCTTGGGCAGAGAATTCCACAGATTCACAACCCTCTGGGAGAAGAAATTCCTTCTCAACTCGGTTTTAAATTGTCTCCCCTGTATTTTGAGGCTGTGCCCCCTAGTTCTAGTCTCCCCGACCAGTGGAAACAACCTCTCTGCCTCTATCTTGTCTATCCCTTTCATTATTTAAATGTTTCTATAAGATCAGCCCTCATCCTTCTGAACTCCGAGTAAAGACTCCGTCTACTCAATCTATCATCATAAGGTAACCCCCTCATCTCCGGAATCAGCCTAGTGAATCGTCTCTGTACCCCCTCCAAGGCTAGTATATCCTTCCTTAAGTAAGGTGACCAAAACTGCACACAGTACTCCAGGTGCGGCCTCATCAATACCCTATACAGTTGCAGCAGGACCTCCCTGCTTTTGTACTCCATCCCTCTCGCAATGAAGGCCAACATTCCATTCGCCTTCCTGATTGCCTGCTGCACCTGCAAACTAACTTTTTGGGAGTTTCATGCACAAGGACCCCCAGGTCCCTCTGCACCGCAGCATGTTGTAATTTCTCCCCATTCAAATAATAATCCCTTTTACTGTTTTTTTTTCCCCCAAGGTGGATGACCTCACATTTTCCGACATTGTATTCCATCTGCCAAACCTTAGCCCTTTCGCTTAACCTATCTCAATCTCTTTGCAGCCTCTCTCTGTCCTCTACACAACCCGCTTTCCCACTAATCTTCCCACTAAAATTAGTTTAACCCCTCCCCAACAGCACTAGCAAACACTCCCCCTAGGACATTGGTTCCGGTCCATTCGCTCCCTCCGGTCCGTTAATCAGCTCCATTCGTTTCCATCACTTACTTTCTAGTTTAGTTCAGTAAGTGTCCACAATTTCATAGTATTCTGTGATATGCAGCACAGGGTATTATATTCTTAAACAACGAATGTGACTCTTCGACAAGTTGAAGAGTGGAATTTATGATGCTGCCCTTCTGCCCATGAACTAACTTGATGCCCCGAATAAAATATTCTTAACATTTTATCTGGATTTATAAGTAGTTTCTTCCCATAAACACCATGTTCCTTTTGAAAATGTTACGATTTAACTGTCAAAAGATCAGAATAAAACCAATACACATTTTCTGGTAACTGCGAGATCTTTGTGGTGAAACTATTTTATTTTTCTTTAGTTGCCTTTTACTGTATAAGTAGTCACTTACTGTCTTTCTGGTTTGATTAATATGGGGATAGCAGCTTTTAGTTCCGGGGTGGCATGTGCTACTTTTAAGCCTTGGAGCTGTAAACAACTGCAATAAAGCACAAGCTTGATACCTACAATCTTACATGAACTCACCACCAGTTATTTGTTTTTGAAGGGTAGCAGTTACAACTGAATTAGCTCCTATGAATGAAATGTCTAAATAACCCAATGGCTTTCTTCTTTTTGTTGATGTATTATAGTGGATTTAAAATGTGAATGAAGCATACTGTACTTAATCACACAATTAGCAATTATTTAGGTAACTTTGCATCTTCTAATAAAGCTTTTGTACATAATGTGCTTAAAAAGAAGTGAATTTTATTTTGCCAGTATTGAGTAGCAGCCACAAATATGCAGTACTGTTGCTTCAACTGAATACTTATCAACTTATTTTTTCCTTCAGATCTATGTAATGCACACTGTAGCAGCTTCTCTGTCTGCATGCCTCTACCAGTGTCTTTGTGATGGCCACAGTTACAGGTAAGTGTAAATGCAGTGTATTGAGGTGAAGTCTTTATTTTCTTTTGATCAGATTTCTTCCCTTTATGAAGATATTCACTCCTGCAGGACTAGAATTTCACGGGTGCCAGGCAATATCCAATACCTTGTAACAAGTGACTATTTTACACGTGCAAGCCCTGAGAATGAGTCTTGAAAGAATATTTGACTTCGGGATAGTATCAGAGCAGAACTCAATCCTGTCCTCACCCAATATCCACATGCATGCACTTTCCAGCAGGGTCATAAGAATATAAGAATTAGGAGCCATTCAGCCCCTTGAGCCTGCTCCATCATTCAATAAGATGATGGCTGATCTACCTCAACTCCACTTTCCTGCACTATCCTCATATCCCTTACTATTTAAAAGTCTCTCTAGCATTGTCTTGAATATACTCAATGACTGAGCATCCACAGCCCTCTGGGGTAGAGAATTCCAAAGATTCACCACCCTCTTAATGAAGAAATTTCTCCTCATCTCAGTCCTAAATGGCCGACCCCTTATTCTGAGACTGTGACCCTTGGTTCTTGACTCCCCAGCCAAGGGAAACATCCTCCCTGCATCAACCCTGTCAAGTCCTGTAAGAATGTATGTTTCAATGAGATCACCTCTTATTCTTGCAACCTCTAGAGAATATAGGCCTAGTCTACTAAATCTCTCCTCATATGACAATCCCCTATCCTAGGAATCAGTCTGGTGAACCTTTGTTGCACTCTCTCTAAGGCAAGTACAGGTTCGACCTCCAAAATCTGGAGTTCCGGAATCCGGACACCGGGCAGATCCGTGGCGGGGTCGTCCGGAAACTGGAAAATGTTCCGATATCCGAACCTCCACCCCCCGCCTCAGCAAACCGACTTCGGCCCAACTTCGTTCGCCCCGGCCCCCCTCCCTCCCCTTTACCTCGGCTGCCCGACCCCACCTACCTCGGGCCAGACAAGGAACTCCTCCTCAGCGGTGGGGCCCCGCCCGATCAGCCCTCGGCAGCAGACCCCGTCCGAACACTTTCTCGGCACTTGGCCCCGCCCAACGACCTCATCGACTGGGCCGGCGACCCAAACAGCTCCTCGGCGAGCACCTGCCCCCCCCCCCCCCCCCCCCCAAGCCTCTGTCATTCTGAAATCCGGAAATAGCGGAGGCCTGGGCTCGGGTGATTCTGGATTCGTGACATCAGAAATACGTTCCCAAGTCCGGAAAAACATGAAAACCGGCTCGGCCTCAGTCCCAAGGTTGCCGGATTCGGGAGGTCGAACCTGTATATCCTTCCTTGGGTAAGGAGACCAAAAACTGTACATAATACTCCAGGTGGGGCCCTATATAATTGCATCTTTACTCTTATACTCAAATCCTCTCGTAATAAGGGTCAACATACCATTTGCTTTCTTAATTTCTTGCTGTACCTGCATATTAACTTCCAGTGATTCGTGTGCAAGGACATCCAGGTCCCTCAACACCAATAGTTCCCAATCTCTTAATTTAAAAAAATACTCTCTCTATCTATTTTTCCTACTAAATGGATAACTTCACATTATATTCCATTTGCCATGTTCTTGCCCACTCACTTAGCCTTTCTATATATCCCTTGAAATCTCTTTGCATCCTCCTCAAAACTTACATTCCCACCTAGCTTTGTATCATCAGAAAACTTGGACTCCTCTCCTCAAAATCATTGATTTAGATTGTGAATAGCTGAGACCCAAGCACTGATCCTTGCAGTACCCGACTAGTTATAGTCTGCCAACCCAAAAAAGACCCTTTTAATTCCTATTCTCTCTTCTGTCCATTAACCAATCCTCAATCCATGCTAGTATATTACCCCCAATCCCATGAGCCCTAATTTTGTTTAATAACTTTTTGTGTGGTAGTTTATCAAATGCCTTCTGAAAATCTAAATACATCACATCCACTGGTTCCCCCTCTTATCTATTCTGCTAGTTACAACCTCAAATAACTCTTAGCTCTTAAGTACATTTCTTCCTGACTTTACACAGAAAGCTTCGTAATCTTAAAATTTCTCTTGCTGTTGCATTTCTTTTGTCCCTTATCTATTGATCTCATAATGTATCTGACATGCATCATGCTCTGTCTGTTGCTGATGCATATATGTTTTCTCTCTTCTATCCTCCTGTTGCCTGTTCACTGTCCATTCTTGAGTTAGCCCACTCCTCACTCTGTCCTCCACTCTGTCCTCCTCTCTTCCTTAGCTGAGTGGACATATTCTCCCTTCTCACCACTCTCTCCTATTTGATTTATTTGCTGCTGTTCTCCACTTATTACTGCATTCCTTCCATCCTCCACCTTGCATTCCCTAGATGTGCATGGACTCCCTCCTCCACTGTCTTCCCTCCTTCTATTTCTCAGATGTTCTTTACCACCCTCACCATGCCTATCCTTCATTAGTCCACTTGTTTTATTGGCCCCATTCCTTACCTTCCTGTCCTATGTATCCAGTCACATGTACATTGTTATTTTCCCCAATCCAAAACAAACTTTTGCTTCCTTCACATACTCATCCCCATAATGAAACGCAGTGCTCACTTATCCTGCTTCCACCAGGACTCTATTTCTCACTTGCCCCTTCATCTTTCCCACTCTGTCTTTTGTGCGTGTACTTATTTGTTCAGTTTCTCAATAATGCCCCCTCTCCGCTTCACCACTCCCACCACGACCTAAACTGGGTTATATGTATGTTCTATGCCTGTCATACAACATTTTGGCCCATGCACTGCATTGCCCTCCTTTGTTGCAACCACTTAACTCCATGCATGATCTTGGTCTTATTTCCACTCTCGTGCTCTTGCTTTCTAGCCTTCCTCATTTTTAAGTACCTTGTGATATATTTCTCTCTCTCTCTCTCATTCTCTCTCTCTCTCTCTCATTCTCTCTCTCATTCTCTCTCTCTCTCTCTCTCACTCTCTCTCTCTCTCTCTCTCTCTCTCTCTCTCTCTCTCTCTCTCTCTCTCTCTCTCTCTCTCTCTCTTTCTTTCTCTCTTTCTCTCTTTCTCATTCTCTCGCTCGCTGCCTGGTGCTCTGTCTTTTTCTTTTCTATCATAGTTTCCTCCTCTGCCTGAGATTTTAATATGAATTGATAGTCATTTTGGGGATCACATAAGCTAATGTTCCAATGAAGGAAATAAACTTGTGTTTTATCTCTTTCAGTTCTTCATATGCAAACCAGTTCACTGGAATGGTCTATCAGAGCTTTCTGTTTACACAGCAACGTTCAAACAGAGCAGCAAGTTTAGATGGCACAGTAACTCCCAATACTTCCCCTGACCAATGGCCAGGTAAAAGTTATATATAGATAGATATTTATTATTCCTTTTATTCAGTGGGAAAATAGTCTGTTGTATAACTTGAAAATATTATGTTTTCATTCGACCTCCACGCACCACTAAATAGGCTGTTGTCTAAATTTGAAGGTGGGAGGAGAAATCACCACACTAGTTAGAAATTGATGTTATATGGATCCTCAACTCCCATTAAATATTAATCCTTGTTATGGAAGTTTTGTTTTGTCATTGCAGCAGCAGGTTGTTAATTTTTCAGTACAATTATTCACTCTTACAGTTGTGTGCTCCTTCCACATTTATTCCCGTTTCTAGCATTAGGTAAGTAGTGCTGCCCTTTAAGATATGAGAGATAGGGAGAACTAACAAATGAAGAAAATGCAGCAATATTTCTAAAAGATGTTCCTAAAAAAATAAATAGTGATGATAATGTTTCTCAGAAGAATCTGAAATACATATTTTCTACTACTCTAATTTACAGGTATAAAGGAACTCATTCGTCTCTTAAATTCTGCTGGAGATGACGACAAGCCCAAATTGACAGTCCTACTCTGTGAGGTGTTGACAGCAGTTTACCTTAGTCTTTTTGTTCATGGCCTGGGAACACATTCCAGCAATGAGCTATTCCGCCTTGTAGCTCATCCTCTTAACAGCAAGATGTGGGCCGCAGTTTTTGGTGGAGGTGCCCATGTACCTATGAAAAGCCAAATCCCGCCTCAGCCTGTTCTAGGTTTGTTCACTTTTTTACCATCTTATGTTTATGCAAATGGTATTTGTATAAAATTCTGATTTAATACAGTTCATTAGCATGTGTGCTTGCCAGTGCAACAGCAATATAGAAATAAAGTGAAAATACGAGGAAGAGATAAGACAACATTTAAGTTAAGAACCTTCATCAAATTTGATCAGCTCTGATGGAAAAATCTCAATGAAAAATGTTAACCTGTGCCCTCTTTGATTGCTGAAGGACCAGTGCTGTATTTTCAGTGTTTACTATTTTAATTTGTTTTGTAGCATTTACAGTTTTACTTTTTATTTAGTAATATATTTATATTACCAAGAACAAAACCAAAACTTTCATCCCCATAGTCATTGCAAGAACAAAAATCTATGTAACAATATTATCTGGTAAATCAGGTATCTTCCAACAAAACTATCTTATGCTATTTATCCTCCTTCAATATTACTTAAGAATTTTCTACAAGAAGTTTTCTCTAGTCTCTCCAGCATTTATTATTTTTGTTTGGAATTTCCTTATTGAAAATTCATTGCTAAGAACATAAGAAATAGGAGCAGAGTAGGCCATACTGCCCCTCAAGCCTGCTCCGCCATTCACTAAGATCATGGCTGATCTTTGACCTCAATTCCACTTTCTTGCCCGATCTCCATATCCCTTGATTCTCCGAGACTCTCAAAATCTATCTATCTCAGCCTTGAATATATTCAGAGACTTCCACAGCCCTCTGATGAAGAAATTCCTCCTCATCTGTCTTAAATGACCTCCCCCTTATCTTGACACTGCCCCAAGTTCTAGACACTCCAGCCAGGGGAAATAACCTCTCAACATCTACCCTGTCAATCCCCTTCAGAATCTTGTGTGTCAAAAATGTGAAGGATTACTGTTGGAGCTTTTTTTCAGTTTGATAAGTACATTAGCACAGAAAATGAAACCCAGTAAACAATTAAATCAGATATTGTTTATCTTGCTCTGTAAATTAACAGTTGTGAGTATCCTGCTTACTGTATGAACATTTTTTTAAATATTCTCAAATGGTTTTCTCTTGGAGATTTTGTTGCAGCAATGTATTTTTGTAAATAATAGTCAATTTGTAGTGAGAATCTACATTTTGTTAAATAATTGGCTATGACTAATCTCCCAACTGGGTAGAATATTTTTGCTCCATTCCCAATTTCAATGGCATTCAGAAGTTTAGATCTAACATTTCAGTCTTTAGCTTCACTCTCCCAGATCACCTTGGACTCAGCTTTATACACACAGTCCAATGTACTGCACTGATCATGCTGATAAAATTAGCTGACAATAGTGGCATGAAGGAACTCAATGAATTAAATGGTATTAACTTTTTACATAAGTATCCTGAAAAGCTGTGTTGTGTAATTTGTTGTCAGCTTTGCGCAGACCAAAAAATATTAGCCATTAGATGCACGATATTAGGATAAGTGTATATAACCAGAAATGTTGCAATAAAGTCCTCAAGCATTAAACAATACATTGAGTTCCCTCAATAGTCAGTAGTAATAAGAACAAGTATTATATTTGAACATGAAGAATAGACAAGGCAGTACAGTGTGTTGTAGCACCTATGCATTGTGGGGCACAGATTCAATTCCCTACTGCACTGAGTTCCTGATCTTAGTTGCACTGTTGTGAATAAGAACTGTGCAGCAGCCTAGCAACCTTTCCACAAAAGAGACAGAGAAAATAGGTGAGAAAATTGTTACTGGACTTTGTGTGCCTACTAGGAGCTGGGTCTAGAGTAAAATGGGCTTAGCAGCAGTTTGTCTACCTTTTCTCTTAACCTCAGGAGGTGTTTTCTCCAGGAAGGGAGAGAAAAACAAGGGCACATTTTTAAGTAACAGAACCATAGAAATACAAGTTGAAATCCTTTTAATTCTCAGTAAAGTGAGGTGGGATGCTTTTTTTTTTGAACAAGTGCAAAATATTGTACAAAATCGAGTGGGTATAATGAGGCAACCAAAACCTTAAAATAAAATAGCCAAGTTCATACTGCAAACCTTTAGAAACCATTCACAGGATTGTGATAACTTTTTCAGAATCAACTTGTCTTCTGTTGCCATACTCTTAATTGCTCCAGCATGTCCCAGTGGCAATAAATTCCCTGGCTTCACTCTTGCAGGTTTCTACCATTTTCTCTCTTAATTTGTGAAGGCATCATAAACTGCAGAATCGAGGAGGTGGTTTTGCATGTCATGACATATGTTCACAGCCCCAAGTGACATGGTGGGCATTTAGTGCTTCACCCTGTTTTGTTACCATTTGTTGGTTGGCGACTCAAAATTATTTTTAAACTTTGGACCATCAACAACCCCTTTGCTGTTGACCTCGTGAATACTGATGCAGAATTCAGTTGGACATAATTTTTCAGTGCACTCTAATCTCTGAAATTTTGACATTTTGTGAAGTTTTTTAAAAATTAAAAATCTGATCATTGTTACACAAAATAAGGTTGTGAATTATTTAGATTACTTGCCTTTGAGTCTGTGTTGGAGGAGGAAGTAATTTGAAGTTTTTTTAATCTTTGCAAGTAATGTAGGCAGAATACAAAACTGTAAAGTGTACAAAGCTAGTTTATTTCACTTATGAAGACTCAAATTCGAGCAATCTTCACCGTTACCATTGTTTATACTGTACCTTTCGGGCACAGCATTTCCTGGTAATGAGCTGTAGATTATTTCTCAATATTCTATAGTTTTTATGTTGCTATCGTTAATCCTCTCTATATAAATGTTAGCACTCACCAAGTACACAGAGCACGTTAATGGCTTATATTTGTACTGATGGCACTAACCTTAAATAAAACTCTCTTGTAAAATGTAAACCATATATTTTAAATGCATACTTTCATGATTTCAAGAAAGTTGATGGCTGTAGGCTATTCAGGCTTTGCACATTATGTCCCCTGAACCTTCATGAAGATTGCTGCCTTATTTTCACTCTAAGAATCCATATTTTATTCAGCAGGGGAGAACATGTACAGATATTTTCTCAAATAATTGTACAATTCTATTGCACAATACTTACAAGAGAAAGATTTGGTATATCCGGGTTATCTTTACAATTGTGCACACATGATGGGCAGCAGACTATTTGAGTAAAAATAGTTTGGCAATGGTCTCTCAGATTTATTATTCTCTAATGCTTGTGTATCCGAATTATAATTTAAATTAAAATTAAATGTTTTTAGCATGAATACGATAATGAAACTAAGAGCTCCAAACGGTTTACTCTGATTTTCCAGCCTTTTAAAATTCAATGCTTTGTGGGTTTTTTCCCAAATTTAAGTGTTACTATTCATGTACTCACTCCTATTGTTTGGTAGTACGTCAGCACTTAATGCATGCAAATAGCTATGTTCACGGAAATAAGAGCAATGCATGATAAACATTTGTTCAGTATCCACTGTTTGTAATTCTTTATGTATTGCCTTCATGTTTTTCCAGCAGCAGATTGATGCTTGTTTATTTTGACAGGGTTACCTGAGCATAGCCAACAGCAGATAGTAATGTACTCCGTGGATTGTGTGGGGTTTTCAAAAGCTCTTGCAATCTTCAATCCTACGTGTTCTGCAAGTGCAGCAGGCAAGATAAATAGGGCCCGAGTATTTTATATAGTGTCTGTGCATAGGAAGCAATTATTTAAAAAAAAGTGAATACTGCATACTTTTGTTTTATTACTGCTTTTTATTATTGCTTTAGTCTGTACTTTTGAAAAATCGTTGCATTTCTAATGTTTTAAATGCTTTCTTTGATGTGTTAAAAACAAAACATTATTGTAAAGTTAAAACTGTGCCTAAACAAGTTCTTAACATATCAAAACTGTCAATTTATTCAACTTGCTATACACATTTAAGTAGAATTTCACAGATTTTCAGCATCTACCACTTCTATCAGTAGCATCTATTACAATGAATCGTTCTGATAATGTCTTTTAAAATTGCATGAATTAAAAGATTATAATATTTTTAAAGTAAGATGGTGCTATGATTAGTCTTGCACTCAATTATGTCATCACCATGAAATGCAATATTGGGTGGTGATGTAATAGAGAACAGCACTTAAATAAATCAGATTAGGAAAAGGGGAGGTGCAACGAGACCTGTGTGTCATGGTACATCAGTCATTGAAGATTGACATGCAGGTACAGCAGGCGATTAAGAAAGCAAATGGCATGTTGGCCTTCATAGCGAGGGGATTTGAGTACAGGGGCAGGGAGGTGTTGCTACAGTTGTACAGGGCCTTGGTGAGGCCACACCTGGAGTATTATGTACAGTTTTGGTCTCCTAACTTGAGGAAGGACATTCTTGCTATTGAGGGAGTGCAGCGAAGGTTCACCAGACTGATTCCCGGGATGGCGGGACTGACATATCAAGAAAGACTGGATCAACTGGGCTTGTATTCACTGGAGTTCAGAAGAATGAGAGGGGACCTCATAGAAACGATTAAAATTCTGACGGGTTTTAGACAGGTTATAGATGCAGGAAGAATGTTCTCAATGTTGGGGAAGTCCAGAACCAGGGGTCACAGTCTAAGGATAAGGGGTAAGCCATTTAGGACCAAGATGAGGAGAAACTTCTTCACCCAGAGAGTGGTGAACCTGTGGAATTCTCTACCACAAAGTTGTTGAGGCCAACTCACTAAATATATTCAAAAAGGAGTTGGATGTAGTCCTTACTACTAGGGGGATCAAGGGGTATGGTAAGAAAGCAGGAATGGGGTACTGAAGTTGCATGTTCAGCCATGAACTCATTGAATGGCGGTGCAGGCTAGAAGGGCCGAATGGCCTACTCCTGCACCTATTTTCTATGTTTCTATGTTTCTGTTGATGGTGATGTCTTCAGAATCCACTCAGTGACATTAATATAATGTGCACATAGATTTAAAATGTTCAAAATTTAATTTTAAATACTACACCAAATTTGCAATAAAATCAGAATCTATGATGTGGATCCATGAGGTATGGCTTTTATCTCCCATCATTATGCTCATTTTTTCTTTTCTTTGTTCACCAGGTGTGGTGATGTGGCAAGACCACATTCATTGTCCATCCTTTGTTACATTGTCACTATGTAGTGAGGACTAGTGTCCTGCATAGGAGTGGCAGGTTCCTTTCTCTGAAGAACATTCGTGAACCAGTTGGATTTTTGCCGCAATTCAGCAGTTTTTATGGATTTCTTGAATTTAATTCATAACTTACTAAAATTGAATTTGAACTCCCATAATCACTATGCTACCTTACACAGACCAGATCAGAATTTGGTTCCACACAAGTCATCAGTGAAGTCCAGTCATCAGATATAAATTGTATACTGCAGGTGCTCATCATGTCCCATTATAAATGCCAGCCTTACATTATTCTGAGAGAACTATTGTAGTTTGAAAGGTATTTTGTTCATTTTCAAATGTAAACTTTCTGTCTAATACATGGTGTTGCATTTGAAATAACACCGGATAAATTACTGTTTTGTTAAAATAGGTAAACATTCATTTTAAAACGAAATAATTGGGTTACATTTGTTGCTTTGTACAGAATAATGCACATCATAGTGAAGTCCAGATTTTACTTCACTTGAGACAAAACCTTTAAAACAAATCTGCATCTCCAGAACTTTCTGGAAAAGTAATTGCCATAACAGCAGTGTGCAACAGGTAACTGTTACATTTTCACTAACCCTCATTAGTCAGAAAAAAACTTTCCCATCAGTGCCATATCTATTACATGATCTGTGAGATCAAAGTTTATGTTTACCTGCAATTAATTTCAAATGACTTCTACCTATATTTACACACATGTAATTAATGATTTCAAATCGGTTAGCGTTCCTAGAACTGAAAATGACAGATGGAGACCCACCTTGTATGACCTCCAGTCAAAATACTTTGAAAGAGCCATCAATGGAGGAAACCAATTGAAGGAAAAATTGTTTTCCTTTTAAACCTTAATATAATATATAGTGCATAATGATATGCTACTCAGCATCCTTACTTGAAAATTAAGTTGAAAGTTGATGACGTAAAACTTTATAGAGCATATGAAAGGAACCAGTAAAGCAAAAATTAAGATTTCTTAAAAAGATAGACATTCTTAATGACATTACCCCATTGAATTGACTACACCTATAGTAGGTGAGCAATGACAAATAAAAGAATTACAAGTACTACAGGTACCTAAAAGAAGTTAAATACTTTGTTTTTTTACCAATAAACTGCTCAAGAGGCTAAGTCAATATCAGATACTACATGGCAAAGCCATTACATCTTGGTATACAAAGCTAATAGTTTTTTAAAAAATGTTCAACTCAGGAAATAGCTTTTTCTGCAACTCTGATAGTGGAAGAGGAGCATGCTGTGTATCACGTGGTACCATGTAAGGAGATACCATTTTGTACCATTCCAATTGTGCCCAATATTTTCTTTTAGTTTTGAGACAAGTAAGTTGGACAGTATTTAGGGTTAGAGTTAGTAGTCTTTCCTGATTCGTTACATTTATATCTCCTAAATTCAGAGCATTATCATGCAAATAATTGAGTAATTCTTCAGTTAGTATTCCAATATCTATTGGCATCCAGCTAAAGAACTGCACAATTTTGTTGAATTTGTCACTCAGGACAATATATTAAATGAAAGCACCTTTCTCACCCATTTCTAGCATACTCTTCAGCCAATATCTTCGATTTAAATTCTCTGAAAGTAGATTTTATGATGTCTTTTGCATTATCTTTGACTTGCACAGATTTAAGAACACAAGAAATGGGAGCAAGAGTAGGCCATTCAGCCCTTCGTGCCTACTCTGCCATTCAATAAGATCATGGCTGATCATCTAACCCAACTCCATCTTCCCGCACTATCCCCATATTCCTTGATTCCTTTAGTATCTCAAAATCTATCGATATCTATCTTGAATATACTGAACGACGAAGCATCCACAGCTCTCTGGGGTAGAGAATTCCAAAGATTCGTAACCCTTTGAGTGACGAAATTCCGCCTCATCTCGTCCCTTTACTCTGAGACTGCGACTTTTGGTTCTAGACTTCGTGGCCAGGGGAAACATCCTCCCAGCATCTACCCTGTTGAGTCCTTCAAGAATTTTGCATTCCAACGAGATCACCTCTCGTTCATTTAAATTCTAGGGAATATAGCCCTAGTCTACTCAATCTCTCTTTATAGGACAATCCCCATCATCCCAGGAAACAGTTTAGTGAACCTTTGTTGCATTCCCTCTAAGGCAAATATATTCTTAATTGGGTAAGGAGACTACAACAATACACAGTTTCACCAAGGCCCTATATAATTGTGTGTTCTTTACTCCAAACCCTTTGTAATAAAGGCCAATATACCATTTGTTTTTCTAATTGCTTGCTGTACCTGTATGTTAACTTGCTGTGAGTCGTGTACAAGGACACCCAAGTCCCTCTGAATACCAACATTTCCCAATCTCTCTCCATGTAAAAGTATTTTGTTTTTCTATTTTTCCGACCAAAGTGGATAACTTCATACTTCTCCACATTATACTCCATCTGTCATGTTCTTGCCCATTCACGTATCCCTTTGCAGCCTTTTTGCGCCGCCTCATAGCTTATTTGTACCGTCAGCAGACTTAGATACGTTACACTTGGTCCCCTCATCTAAGTCATTGATATAGATTGTAAATAGCTGAAGCCCAAGCACTGATCCTTGTGGTACCCCACTAGTTGCAGCCTGTCAATCCGAAAATAAGCTGTTTTATGTTCTTTAACCAATCCTCTATCCATGCGAATATATTACTCCAATCCCATGAGCCCTAATTTGGTGTAATACCTTAATGAATGCTTTTTGAAATTTCAAGTACGTGACATCCACTGGTTCCCCTTTATCTACCCTGCTAGTTACAACCTCAAAAAAATAACACATTTGGCAAACACGATTTCTCTTTCATAAATCAGTGTTGACTCTGCCCAATCATGTTTAATTAGGAGGGGGAAAATAGAGTATGAGAGTAAGCTTGCAAGGAACACAAATACTGACTGCAAAAGCTTCTATAGATATGTGAAGAGAAAAAGATTGTTAAGACTAATGTAGGTCCCTTGGAGTCAGAATCAGGGAAATTCATAAAGGGGAACAAGGAAATGGCAGACCAATTGAACAAATACTTTGGTTCTGTCTTCACTAAGGAAGACACGAATAACCTCCCGAAAATACTAGGGGACCGAGGGTCTAATGAGAAGGGGGAACTGAGGGAAATCCTTATTAGTCAGGAAATGCTGTTAGGGAAATAGAAGGGAGTGAAGGCCGATAAATCCTCAGGGCCTGATAGTCTGCATCCCAGAGTACTTAAGGAAGTGGCCCTAGAAATAGTGGATGCATTGGTAGTCATTTTCCAACATTCTATAGACTCTGGTTCAGTTCCTATGGATTGGAGAGTAGATAATGTAACCCCACTTTTTAAAAAAGGAGGGAGAGGGAAAACAGGGGTATTTGGACTTTCAAACGGCTTTTGACAAAGTCCCATGCAAGAGATTAATGTGCAAAATTAAGGCACATAGTATTGGGGGTAATGTATTGACGTGGATAGAGAACTGGTTGGCAGACAGGAAGCAAAGAGTGGGAATAAACGGGTCCTTTTCAGAATGGCAGGCAGTGACTAGTGGGGTGCCATAGGGTTCAGTGCTGGGACCTCAGCTATTTACAATATACATCAATGATTTAGACGAAGGAATTGAATGTAATATCTCCAAGTTTGCAGATGATACTAAGCTGGGTGGCAGTGTGAGCTGTGAGGAGGATGCTATGAGGTTGCAGGGGGACTTGGGCAGGGTAGGTGAATGGGCAAATGCATGGCAGATGCAATATAATGTGGATAAATGTGAGGTTATCCACTTTGGTTGCAAAAAGAGAATGGCAGATTATTATCTGAATGGTGACAGATTAGTAAAATAGGAGGTGCAACGAGACCTGGGTGTCATGGTACATCCGTCATTGAAGGTAGGCATGCAGGTACAGCAGGCAGTAAAGAAGGCAAATGGCACGCTGGTCTTCATAGCAAGGGGATTTGAGTATAGGAGCAGGCAAGTTTTACTGCAGTTGTACAGAGCCTTGGTGAGACCACACCTTAAGTATTGTGTACAGTTTTGGTCTCCTTATCTGAGGAAGGACATTCTTACTATTGAGGGAGTGCAGCGAAGGTTCACCAGACTGATTCCCAGGATGGCAGGACTGACATATGAAGAAAGAATGGAATCGACTAGGCTTATACGCAATGGAATTTAGAAGAATGAGAGGGGATCTCATAGAAACATATAAAATTCTGACGGGACTGGACAGGTTAGATGCAGGAAGAATGTTCCCGATGTTCCCGATGTTGGGGAAGTCCAGAACCAGGGGTCACAGTCTAAGGATAAGGGATAAGCCATTTTGGACCGAGATGAGGAGAAACTTCTTCACTCAGAGAATTGTGAATCTGTGGAATTCTCTACCATAGAAAGTTGTTGAGGCCAGTTGGTTAGATATATTCAAAAGGGAGTTAGATGTGGCCCTTATGGCTAAAGGGATCAAGGGAGAGAAAGCAGAGTGGGGTACTGAAGTTGCATGATCAGCCATGATCATATTGAATGGTAGGACCAAGTGGCCTACTCCTGCACCTACTTTCTATGTTTCTGTTATAATTTTCTAAGTGCCCTGTTACCACATCGCTAATAATAGATTCCAGTATGTTCCCTACTACTGATGTCAGGCTAACTGGTCTACAGTGTCCTGTTTTCTAGAATCTAGGGAATTCTTACAGATCAAAACCAATGCATCCACTATCTCTGTAGCTACCTCTTTTAAAACCGTAAGATGTAGGCCATCAGGTCCAGGGGATTTGTCAATTTGTAATCCCATTACTTTCTCCAATGCAGTTTCTTTACCAGTACTAATTTCTTTAAGTTCCTCATTCTCTTTGGTTCCCCACTATTTCCAGAATGTTATTGGTGTCTTCGACCATAAAGACAGATACAAGGTGTTAGTTTAGTGTCTCTGCCATTTCTTTATTCCCCATTATAATTTCTCCTGTCTCTGCCTGTAAGGGGATCCACGTTTACATTCGCTAATCTCTTCCTTCTTGCATATCTATAGAAGCTTTTAAGGACATAAGAAATAGGAGCAGGAGCCTGCTTGCCATTTAATAAGATCATGGCCGATCTGATCATGGACTCAGCTCCACTTCACTGCCCATTCCCCATAACCCTTTATTTCCTTATCGCTCAAAAATCTGTCTATCTCCGCTTTAAATATATTTAATGACCCAGCTTCCCCAGCTCTCTGAGGCAGCGAATTCCGCAGATCCACAACCCTCAGAGAAGAAATTTCTCCTCATCTCAGTTTTAAATGGGCGGCCCCTTATTCTAAGATTATGCCCTCGAGTTCTAGTCTCCCCCATCAATGGAAACATCCTTTCTGCATCCTACCTTGTCAAGCCTCCTCATAATCTTATACGTTTTGATAAGATCACCTCTCATTCTTCTGAATTCCAATGAGTAGAGAGCCAACCTACTCAACCTTTCCTCCTAAGTCAACCCCCTCATCTCCAGAATCAATCTAGCGAACCTTCTCTGGACTGCCTCCAATGTAAGTATATCCTTCCTTAAACACGAAGACCAAAACTGCATGCAGTACTCTAGGTGTGGCCTCACCAATACCCTGCACAGTTGTGGCAGGACTTCTTTGCTTTTATACTCCATCCCCCTTGCAATAAAGGCCAACATTCCATTTGCCTTCCTGATCACTTGCTGTACCTGCATACTAACTTTTTGTGTTTTATGCACAAGGACCCCAGGTCCCTCTGTACTGCAGTGCTTTATAATTTAAATGGAGAAAAATTGCTAATTGTTTTTCTCTCTTTTTCTGCTAAAGTGGATAACCTCACATATTTTCCCACTCTATCTGCCAAATTTTTACAATCTGTTTTTATGTCTCTTGCTAGCTTACATACACATTCTTTCTTTTCAATTTCTTGGTCATCCTTTGCTTAATTCTAAAATCCTCACCATCCTTTTTTGGCAACATTATATGCCTTTTTGATCTAATACTATCTTTAACTCCATGTTAGCCATGGTTGGACTACTAATTCTATTTTTTTCCCCTTATGGGAATGTGAATTATGAATTCTTTAAATGTTTGCCATTCGATCCTACTTTCGGACTTAACGAAATCACTCTCAAACTCAGTATAAAATTCTATCATATGATCACTCTTCACCAGAGACTCCTTTACTACAAGGTTGTTAATTAGCCCTTTCTCATTGCACAATACTAGATCTAAAATAGCCTATTCCCTAGTTGATTCCTTGATAAACTGATCTAGAAAGCCATTTTGAATATATTCCATGAACTCCTCCACACTATTACTGCAAATTTGGTTTGCCCAGTCTTTAAAATCCCCCAGGATTACTGTATTACCCTTGTTACATGCACCTCTGATCCTCTAATTTCCTGATTTATACCCCGCCTGACACTACAACTACTGTTACGGGAGTCTGTAAACTACTTGCATCTTGCATCAGTGTTTTCTGCTCCTTCTTGTTTCTTAGCTCCACTCAAACTAATTCTACATCTTGATTTTCTGATACTTTATTATCAGGGCTATCCTTCCCCCCCCCCCCCAACCACCGTTTACATTTTGCCGATCTCTTTTAAAGTCAAGTATCCTGCAATATTTAGTTAGCAACCTTGGGCACTTTGCTACATTGTTTCCACAATGGTTATTAGATCAAACCCATTTATTTCTATCTGTTATTTCTGAAAGCTCAGATAATAAATGTATTTTTTTTGTCGTCATACAGCAAACCTTAACTTTAAAAGTAGTTACCATTCTACAAGTCATGCATATGTAGAGAGCGAAGTTATATTTGTCCACTTTTCACTTAGTTTGAGGCAAATTATTTGAAGACCGTGAATACAAGACACATTTTTAATTTTGTTTCTTGGAAGAGAAGATCTTGCAGTCTCATTGAAATGAAATGCATGATTAGCTGGAACTTTACAGTATTTGAAGTTGGATTACTGTAATGTTATATCCATTCAGGAATGTGAATGTCTATTTTCCTGATTAAATTGGCATTTGGATCTTTCAGTTTCACCTCTGATAATATGCTGTTTTTTGTAGACAGACTCCTAGAGGTTCTAGTTTTGTATATTTAGCAAAATCTTTATTTACAAAAAAATTAGTTGCGTAAGATTTCTAAAGGTTAGCCAGAAGCATTAATGTCTCATGATGCTATTCATGATGCAAGTAAATAATTGAGTTATTCTTCAAACCAAATGTTGTTTGAAATCAGAAATCTAACCATGAACTAGTATAACCGTTTATTGCTTCTGTTTTTAAGATTCTTGTTATCGACTTTAGTTTAAGAATTTGGTTATATGGTGGATCAATAACAATTGGACACACAGCTCTTCCATACAACAACATATAATAACATTCCTTTTTAACTTTTATTAAAATATTTATATATTTATCCATGTAGGCTTAAGTGTGGATACATTTGTTGCAAGATGAAAGGTTTTTATTCCTTGTTGAAAGAGTATTTCTTACAAGATTTAAATAGAAGACTTAATGACGCTATGCTTTGATGGGATGAAAGTCAATGGAGAGTCTCCGGGTATGATGGGTTTGGGGCAGTCTCAACTCAATTCATAGTGAATGTGGGTACACTTCCAAAAAGTACTACCCATAATTTGCTAGTTTGGTATTAAATGGACAGTTTTAAAGAGACTCTTACAAGATAGCTACTGTGGAAAATAGAAAACAATCATACTGATACATTTGGGAGGAGGTTAAGCTTAACTTGTGTTGTTGAGTCAGAATAGAGCTTTATATGGTACTTGTTTGTGCTGCACCTGACTTGAGATTGTGAAAAAGGATATTCCCTTCCTCACCTTCAGTACATAAATTCTCCATTATACAAGATAATTAGAGTAATGAATTTTCAGGGCAGCTATACAAGGCAAATGGTGCTTATACTCCAGTTTCATAACTTGGCCAGATATTTTCCTATGTGAATATGCTGAATTGTTACTGCAAAATAAAAACTAATGTTTAAGAAATGGGTTGATCAGTTCACTTGAAACATGTTGGGTCTTTTTTTTCCAGAAGTGCAATACTCATTTTGTAGCTAGAATAGCTCTGACAAAGTACACTTTCTAGCTGCCAGATTGTGATGGAATTTGAATCCATGAAAACATGGTGTGCTGTGCTACAGTGCTACTCAGTATTTGAAACTAGGGATATATTATGATTTGTATTTACTTTTACCTTAAATATTATAATATCTGTATTCACAGAAAGAGGCTTTTGTTTCGATGGGGAATCTTCATTTTATTTTCATGTTTCTCTCTGCTTTATTTTTTTCACACAACTTTTCATTGCTTTTCCACTGAAGCGATAGAAACTGTAGGAGAGTTGTCTGACCCAGAGCTGCAGCTTCATCCCTACCATTTCAGTATGTCTGAGGCTGAAATAGTTAAGGTTACTGGTGAGGTTGGTGAGTAAATACTTGGACTGCCTAGTATTTTTGTGTTACAGCTATTCTAGTTAACTATCACCAAACAAATACTAGACATGCCGGTAGCTAATATTGTGAAGGAGTTGTTGCATTTTAAACTAACTATTTGAAATCTTAAACTATTTGAATGCAAACAAATCCATGCAAAAGTGTCCATCATGTTCAAACAGTGAAAAACCTAAAATGCTTGCAATTTCTTAGTGTGTGTTGCACATGAATATTAACCTTGTCAATGTTGGTCTGATTGAGCTGCAAAATGGTTACCTGTAGAAAGGGAAAATATGCTTCTGGTTAAGTACACAGAAAGACTATCTATGCATGTACTAATTCTGTATATATTGCTATCATACTGCCGAAGTTTAGACAGCACACCATTTTTGGTTTTATACAAGAAAAGCAGTAGTTAATTTTTTTTAAACTAGTTCAGATTTTATTTTTTTTTAATTATAACACTTTGTTGATTAACTTTTCTATTCCTTTTTATGTCTGACTTTTTGCAAGAAATTTTAAAAATTCTGTTTAACCAGTTGGCATTTTCATTCCTTAAATTTCAGTTTTTGCATGTATTTGCATATCTATACTGCAGAATGGAGGTTATATGCAAACATTATTATATTAGCCTCTTCTGAACAGATGTGCTCATTAGAGAAATTTACTTTCGGTACTGGGGAGTGTTGGTATGAATTTGTATGTTTGTTGTCTTGTGTGAAGGAGGCTGATGTGTAATTGTACTATCATTCACTTGTATTTGTACTTGTTGATATTACAGCTGAAGTGCTTATCCTTTGGCCTGTTTTCAATTTGCTTTTTGTGAGTGGAAGAAAATATTATGAAATTGCATTGATATGGCTATTATGTTCTGGTAAACCTGTTCCCACAACAAATAGGTAAACAAAATGTGATGCATTGCATATTACTCTTTCTCTACTTCCTTTACAGTAGTTACTCCTCCCTCTGATGATCAGCATCACAGCCGTTTCAAGCGCATGACATCAAGAACAGTAAGCAGAGAATCCAAAGCAGCCTCACAAGGCCATCCCCCTCGAGTTGTCAACCAGGAGATTCCAGTTTATAAAGAGAAGTTTATCCCACCTGAGCTTAGTATCTGGGATTACTTCATAGCAAAGGTAATAATTTTTAAATGTTTGAACAAGATTAATATCAGGTCATTGAAAACCATTAAAATACACACAAAGAGGTTAAAATATATCTGTATTATGTATTGGAACTGATGGACTGTGACCATATTAATGCATATGGAAACTCGCCAGGTAAACATCAACAAAATGGTGATAACAACAAAAAAAACTCTTTTGGGAGAATGCACATTTTTTTTTATTCATTGCCCTCGAGAAGGTGGTGATGAGCGAGCTACATGAACCACAAGTCAGGGAATGAAGGTACTCCCATAGTGCTAGCAGTTTGATACCGTTGAGTGGCTTGCTAGGCCATTTGAGGGCAGTTAAGAGTCAACCACATTGCTGTGAGTCTTGTCGCCGACAACATGCAGAAACCAAGCGCAGGCAGAGGAAGGAGCATGCGGCAAACCAGACTCCCCACCCACCCTTTCCTTCAACAACTGTCTCCCACCTGTGATTTAAAAACTCTAATTCCCACATTGGACTGTCCAGTCACCTGAGAACTCACTTTTAGAGTGGAAGCAAGTCTTCTTTTGAGGGACTGCCTATGATGATGATGATGATGGGTCTGGAGTCACATATAGGCCAGACCGGGTAAGGGTGGCAGATTTCCTTCTTAAAAGGACATTAGTAAACCAGATAGGTTTTTATGACAATCATGGTCACCATTACTGATACTAGCTTTTTATTCAATTAACCTGAATTTAAATTTCACAGCTGCTGTGGTGGGATTTGAACTCCTATCTCCAGATCATTCGTCCAGGCTTCTGGATTACTAGTCCAGTTACATAATCACTACAGTACCATTGCCGAGACATTATTGATATTGGGGTTGTTCAATATGTACATTATTTGCCGTTGTTAATTACAGCCAAAATAATTTAGACATATCTGCCATACCACTCTTTGGAGTATGCATATTTTTTGTAAATTTGCTGGATGGCACAGGTATTTTCATGCTTCTTGCCTAAAAGCTGAATTGCTTTACAGACAACTATAGCCTAATTTTTGTGTTCATTTCATATTCAAACACTTTGTAACAAGCTGATTGCAGGCTCAGGACCAGTGGCTAATTAGGAATGCAGACTATATCTTAAAGCAAGTGAGGTTTATTCACCCTTGTGGTGTCTTGCATCGATGAACAAGACAGTGATAGATATTACTTTCCAGTCTACCTCTTATCTCTCTCAGTTCCTTCCTTTCCAAACACCTCTCTCCAACTGAACCATTTCTGTGCCTTTTATTCTGGCTGGGTCATTCCTGATTGAAGGCAATTAAGGTCAACAATTTCTTAAAGCTGCACTGCCTTTTATATAACTTGAAGTTGTAATCCTATCTCGGATACTGAGCTCTCAACATCCTGTGGCTTATAGATGGTGCCTCTCTCACTCTGTTGCACCTGAAGCAAAAACAGAAAATGCTGAAAACACGCAGCTGGTCAGGCACCATCTGGAAAGAATAGACAAAATGTTTTGTGTATGCACCCTTCATACAACGGGAAGAAATTATAGATGAACAGCATTTAAAAAGGAACAGAACAAGAGAAAGGAGGAGTGGAAAAAACAACATAGCCGCACACACCGCAAAAGAAATAGAATGATGTGGAGAACAGGAGAAGGCTAAATGACACAAGTACTATTAGTACAAGACAATAAGAAGCATAATGTGTTGAAATAAGACATGAGACATATAGGGGGCATTTTTAAAACCTAAAAGCGGGTGGGTTTAGTTTCGATGGGAGGTTAAAAAGCTAAAAATCTGAAACCGTAACCCAACACGCATCGAACCCGCCTACTTCCAGTTTTAACGGAGGCTGGTCAAGGGGTGGGCGACCAATCTGCTCTCAGGAGATGGGTTGTTAATTGAAATATTTTAATCAGGCTGCACACCCTCTTTTTAACAGTGATTCTATTTTTAACCACAGTCGGCCAGGATTCCCTGGGCTGGGGAAACCCAGGCGGCTGAGAAGTTCTGAATCCATGAGGTAAGTGCATTGCTTATGGCCAGGAGGAGCAGAAGTGTTTGCCCCAGACCAAACAAGCTTATCCAGTGCACATCTCCACCAATGTTACCCTTTAACATCTGCGTGGGCCATTCAAAATTCTGCGCACGCGCGGTTTTTCTATTCAAAACCCGGCTCACCGGCTGTGTGGGACCTGCAGAGCAGCCGCACAGCTTAAGGGGAACATTGCTCCCCACAATCCCACCCCCCGCACGGAACACCTCGGCGGTAATATCTGGGCCATAAGAGTGCATACACTTTCTGTTTTGTTTCTGATCTCCAGCATCTATAGTATTGTGTTTTTTGTTCCTACTAATCAGCTTATTCAATTCATAAAGAAAGAAAGAAAGAAAGAAAGACTTAGATTTATATAGCACTGTTGACGCCCACCAGACATCTCAACACACTTTACAGCCAATGGAGTACTTTTGGAGTGTAGTCACTGTTATAATTTAGGAAATATGGAATAAATGTAAAAAGAATAAATGAGTTTCACAGTTGGTGGATAAAAAATGCATACTGAAAACTATGCAAAGGTAAGGCTATAAATGGCTAGATATTGCAGTACATTTAAGTTAAATCTAGAATCAAATTTTTAATCAATAGTTGCAACTGTTATAAACTGCATATATACCTTCCTCCAGCCCTTCCTTCCCCCATCACAGAGCAAAATTGAGTATGATTCAGAAGAGAGCCAGGTCAGTGATGATGAGGAAGATGCTTTTGCTTCAGACATACAGCTTCAAGAGCATTCTAATCCTAATTCTTTCAGGTAAGAGATACCTTGGTCTGTTTTCATTTGATAAAAGCGACTGATATCATCTTTTTCTCTTCACCAAACTTTCTTACCCTTTTGGTTTCTCCTTTAGCCCCATTTTCTTTCCATACTGGGTCACGCAGTTCTTGCAGCCAAAATAGGAAGCAACGTGCTTGAAAATTATGGCTATAAGGCATACATTAGTAACCCATGATAACTCTTAAGATTTTTCCTGTGAGGAGTTACTCTCTTCCCCACAAAAGCTATTCCATAATCTATCTACCAGATGTTACATTTTGCTTTGCAAAATACTTCACTACACTGCTTTTTAGAAAAGGGTTGGGCAGCACAGCGAACCACCGCATTTTTGTAGAATCAAAGGATGATGCAGCATAAAAGGAGGCCATTTGGCCCATAGTGCCTGTGCCGGCTCCTTGATAGAGCTATCCAATTAATCACACTCCCCTGCTCTTCCCCTTGGCCCTTTATTATTTTTCCTTCAAGTATTTATCCAATTCTCTTTTTAATGTTACTATTGAATCTGCTTCCACCACACTTTCAGGCAATGTATACCAGATAATAACTCATTGTGTTTCCTCATGATGCCTCTGGTTCGTTTGCCAATCACGTTAAATCTGTGTCCTCTGGTTATTGACCCTTCCGCCACTGAGAACAGTTTCTCCTTATTTACTCTATCAAAATCACTCATGATTGTGAACA
Source organism: Pristiophorus japonicus (assembly GCF_044704955.1). Taxonomy (NCBI): domain Eukaryota; kingdom Metazoa; phylum Chordata; class Chondrichthyes; family Pristiophoridae; genus Pristiophorus; species Pristiophorus japonicus. The sequence goes on along the minus strand of NW_027251212.1, from coordinate 29,621 downwards.
CCTCTATCAAAGCACCTCTTGGTCTTCTCTGCTCTAAGGAGAACAAACCCAGCTTCTCCAGTCTCTCCATATAACAAGTCCCTCATCTCTGGTACCATTCTAGTCAATATCTTCTGCACATTCTCCAAGGCCCTGACATCCTTCTAAAGTGTGTTGCCCAGAATTGAACACACTGCTCCAGCTGGGGCCTAACCAATGTTTTATAAAAGTTCAGCATAACTTCCTTGCTTTTGTACTCTCTTCAACAACAACAACTTGCATTTATATAGCACCTTTTAATGTAGTAAAACATCCCAAGGCACTTCATAGGAGTATAAGACAAAAATTTGACACTGAGCCACATAAGGAGAAATTAGGACAAAGAGGTAGGCTTTAAGGAGTGTCTTAAAGGAGGAAAAAGAGGTGGAGAGGTTTAGGGAAGGAATTCCAGAGCTTTAGGGCTTAGGCAACAGAAGGCACAGTTGAGCGATTATAATCATAGATGCTCAAGAGGGCAAAATTAGTGGGGGGCAGATATCTCAGGAAGCGGGTGTTTTGGGGCTGGAGGAGATTACAGAGATGGGGAGGGGCAAGGCCATGGAGGGATTTTAAAAACAAGGATGGGACTTTTGAAATCGAGGCCTTGCTCAACCAGGAGCTAATGTAGGTCAGTGAGCACAGGGGTGATGGGTGAACAGGACTTGGTGCGAGTTAGGACATGGGCAGCCGAGTTTTGGATAACCTCAAATTTACGTAGGGTAGAACATGGGAGGCCAGCCAGGAGTGCGTTGGAATAGTGAGATCTAGAGGTAACAAAGGCATGAATGAGGGTTTCAGCAACGGATAAGCTGAGGCAGGGGCCTAGACAGATAATATTACGGAGGTGGAAATAGGCAGTCTTAATGTGTCATTTGTGACTTTGATGAGAGCCGTTTCGGTACTGTGGCAGGGGCTGAAACCTGATTGGAGGAATTCAAACATGGAGATCTGGGAAAGATGGGCATGGATTTGGGAGGCGACAACATGTTCAAAGACTTTGAAGAGGAAAGGGAGGTTGGAGATGGGGCAGTAGTTTGCAAGGATGGAGGGGTTGAGGGTTTTTTTGAGCAGAGGGGTGTTGATGGCAGAGTTGAGGGAGAGGGGGACAGTACCTAAGGAGAGAGAACCATTAACAGCTAACATGGGAGCCAGAAAATGAAATTAGGTGGTCAGCAGTTTGGTGGGAATAGGGTCGAGGGAGCAGGAAGTGGGTCTCATGAGCACCAAGAGGTCATGAGGGTAGATCAGAGAGAAACTGGAGAAAGATGGGAGTTCAGGGCTAGGGCAGGGTGAACCTCAGGAAGTTTGGCCCGGTGGGCATGGGGAAGGAAGGGATGTGGCAAAGGCAGCTGAACGGATGGTCTCAATCTTAGAGAGAAAGAAGCCAATGAGCTCCTCGCACTTGTTGTTTGAGGCGAGGATGGAGGAGAGGGGTTTAAGAAAATGGCTAGCAGTAGAGAATAGAAGCCGGGGTTTATCTTTGCATTCCAGAATGATCTGGAAGAGTGAGCAGTTTTGGCAGACGAGAGCAGGATGTGATGTTGCTTTGTGGTCCAGCAGATCTGGCGGTGAATGGCTAAACCAGTTGTCCGCCATATCCGTTCAAGTCTGTGGGTGAGAAATTCGGCTACTTATCGTCGCCCGTTAGCACCTGGGATGGGGGGTGCAAACGTAGCGCTAAGGCATTAGCGACCGGGCGCAGCGAATTCAGCAACACCCGTGAACTTCAGTGTCGGTTGAGCGCTGGCATGAGCTCTCGCCGCCTGGGCCTCTAGCACCTCGCAGATCGTGACATCATAAAGTGCACAGTGCCCCCTTACCACCCCAGTTGTGAAATTGCCTCCTGCCCCCTGCTGTATCGCCAGGCATGAACAACGGTAGGAAGAGGGGGCGTTGTCAACTCGGCTGGCCGCTTGTGGAGTGCTAATTAATGGTTTTCAGGTAGGCCGACCTTTATTATTTGCACCAGCCTGATGCCTGCTGAAAGTTTTCGATGTTTCATGGCTGCAAGATGTCGTAGCCCTTCACTTTGTGAGAGTGTTTGGAGCTCTAATGGCAGTCGCGCAGGTTGCCTTGCAACGCAGAACTGCCGACAAGTAGGTTGCGCACCATCATTGGCCCTTCCCTCTCAGCGAGGGAAACAGCCTCTGATGCCGTTTGCAATGCGCTCCATATTGTTCAGCGCTCTGCCGCTACCACTCCGCTCTTGGACTTTAGCATCCTAAGCGAAGTGGTTCGTGCTTGATTTAGCGCTCCACTTCCCTCTTGGAGTGCTAAAGCTGAATTTCCCAGCAGAAGAGTATCATTAACACCTGCCGTAGAATTTCCCTTGGACGAAGATGAGGGCCAAGGTGAGAGAAAGTAATTGTTTTAATGGGAATTAGGGCACCAAAGGTGTTTGTGAGGGTGTGATTGAGCAGATCAGTAGCTGCAGAAATGACATGATGAATGGAGGGCCAAAAAGCTGGACAGTTGGGATTTCGTAAGTGCAGTTGTAAGAGAGTTGGGAAAGAGTTTTTTCCAGGGGTGGACACGGAAGGAAGTAGGGTTGAAAGGATGGTGAAAAGGGAAATGTGGGTGGCGAGCGATACGAGGAATGGTTAGAGATGGCCTTATCTGCGATTGACACAATGGGAGCAGCGATGCCACAAGAAATGGCAAGGTCGAGGGCATGGCCGTGAATATATGTTGGGGCGTTTTCATGGAGGGAGAGATTAAGGGAGGATAGGAGGCTAGTGAACTCAGAGGAGAAAGAGCATGATGAATTGAGATGGAGGTTGAAATCACCGGGGACAAGAAGTCGTTCGGTGCAGAGGCTGAGGGAGGAAAGCAGTGAATATATCTCAGTAATAACATTTTTATGGTACTTGGGTGGGCGGTAGAGAATGAGAAGTTTAAATCAGAGGTAAGACAGGTAGAATAAGAGAATAAGGTGAAATGTTCAAAGGATGAGAAAGTGCCAGAGGAGATGGGGTACAGATCAAGTGTGATTTGGTGATGAGAGCCACACTGCTACCATGGCAGTTTGGGCGGGGCAAGTGGTGGAAGGTTATAGCCAGGCGGGGAGGCTTCATTTAAGGGCAAGGTGTCATCACCCCTCAGTTTCTGTCATTGCAGTTATGTCAGTGCAATCATCTACCATAAGCTCATGGATGGCAAGGTCCTTGTTCACAAGTGAACAGCCTTCTCAACTTGTCTGCCACCTTCAAAGATTTGTGTATGTACACCCTCAGGTCTCACTGTTTTTGCAGCCCCTTTAAAATTGTACCATTTAGTTTATATTGCCTCTCATTCTTCCTACCAAAATGTATCACTTCATACTTCTCTGCGTTAAATTTCATCTTCCATGTGTCTGCCTGATATGTCCTTACTATACAGTATAAATGCACACGAGGCCCATACTTGAGAGAAGGTCACTCTGTGACCAGTTACCTTTATTACCAAGACCTCAAGTGATGAAGGCGGGTGGAGCTTCCCCTTTTATACCTGAAAATCCAGGTTAGGAATGTTTCCCACAAGTTTGTCCCTTGTGGTCAATGTTCTCAAGGTGTACAACTTGGGTCAGCTTATACATGGGTTACAATGATCGTTGAATACATGACACTGCCCATTTCACCAGTCTGTTTATGTCCTCTTGAAGTCCGTTGCTATTTACCTCATTGTTTACTACATTTCTGAGTTTTGTATCGGCTGCAGACGTTGAAATTATGCCCTGTATAATCAAATTCAGGTCATTTATATATAACAAGAAAAACAATGATCCTAATACCAACCCCTGCACTAAAACTTTTTTCCAGTCTTAAAAACAACTGCTCCCTGCTTTCTGTCCCTTAGCCAATGTTGTTTCCATGCTGCCACTGTCCTTTTAATCCCCTGGGCTTTAATTTTGCTACCATATCTATTATGTGGAATATGGGGCAATTGGAGTTTCGGGTACAAAACATTTCCTCAGAACTGCATCTTACTGAAGGGTTAACATGGGTTGCTTGATTATCAGAGGAGGTGTGAATGGAGCTGAACACTGGAATCATCAGTAAACAGCCCTGCTCCTGACCTCATGATGAAGTTATTGAATCAGCTGAAGATGGTCGACCCAAGATGCTTCCCTGAAGCACTCCTGCAGCAATGTCCTGGGGCGGTGATGATTGGCCTCCAACAACCACAATCTCTCCTTTCATTTGTTCGATATAAATTCTAATCCAACCCAGACTGAGGACACAAAAGTGTCGTGATGGCTCTATTGATTTGGAACAGTTTTATCTTGGTGACTTGAGTATGATTTTTTTGTAACCGAATAACACTTTTTTAACATTTTTGTTAACATTTAGCTGGTCACTGATGCGATATGCTATAGTGCAGTTGGTGCTGCATAATTTGAAGAACTTTTACCCAATGGCAGGGCTGGATCTTTCAGGTAACTAACTACCTTCTCTTAGTTTCATAATGTAGCAGGGGAATTTTTTTCCTCTAATTTCTCCCCATTTTTATTCTCTCCTCAAGGCAATGACTCGTTATGTCGGATCGCAAATACCCCCTATACTTAATTTAAAGTCTCAATATGAATGCATATAATGAGATTTTAATCTGGAGGGGAAGAAGCAAAAAATTTTGAAGGGATGAAACATTTATGCAGTAGTTCTCCAATTTGTTAGCTTTAATGCCCTTTTATTTTTCAAAATTCTCAAGTTTTGATGATACAAATTAAATTTGTTATTTCACCAATGTTTACTTTTATTGCTATCTTGCAGAACTCCCTGTTTATTCCCCTTCTTGCCATGCAATTCTAAAGACTCTTCAGCGCTGGGAACAAGTACTGCTTCGGCGACTTGAGTTATTTGGTGGGCCTCCTCCAGACTTCATCTCAATGCATACCAATGAAGGCACAATGTCTTCAGGTCCTGCTATCCTCATCCATAAAGCATTGCTGGAACCCACAAATACACCATTCAAGTAAGAGGAACAAGGCAACAATATTGGATGATTTTAATTATCCCAGGATAGACTAGAATGAAAGTAATGCTAAAGGCCAAAGTGAAAAATGACTTATCCAGAACTGCTTTCTAGATCTATATGATTCTTGTCCAGTAAGGAAAGACACACTGCTTGATTTAGTTCCAGTTAATGAAATGAGACAAACAAAAGACGTGAACAAGTAATCAATTGGGAATTAGCAAGCACAACTTGGGTAGTGTCAGTTAGTTGATGGAGTTAAGATAAATGGGTTACGTTTAGATTGGAACAAGGTTGGAAAATGATCAGTACCCCATGGATCAGTGCTGAGTCTACTTTTGTTCTTGGTATATAGAGATGGTTTGGACTTGGATATAAGGAGCACAGTCTTGAAATTTGCTGACAACCATTGGCAGGGGGTTTAGCAAATATTGAGGAAATCTGTAAAAGGTTTTAGGAAGACAAGTTAGTGGAATGGACAAACAATTTATCATGGGTATCAGTGTGAGATAATACATTTTGGGAGAAATTAAGGAATTAGGGTATACAATGGAAAGGCAATGACGAGTGTGTGTGAACAGACACACTTGGGACCCAAGTTTCCACCGACCCTTAGAACGGCGCACCTGCATGAGGTCCACGATTTTCTCGAACAAAAAGTGCGCCTAATCCTTACCATGGTATTCTCCACGCTGATCAGGCTTCCTCGGGACTCGGCGCAGCACAGCAGAACCAGCAGGGGGGCGAAGCTACAGCCCTGCGCCGAAAAGAGTGCCGGCAGCTGCATGCATGCGCAGTGGAGTTTGCGCACATGCGCAATTACTCCTGGCCCTCCCAGCACGTCCTGGCTCTGAGCGACCCTATCCCTGGCCGAAGGGACGACGCGATGTTCGCTGCCCCATCCCGGGCCGAGTGGCGCCGCACAGGCCGGCCGCTGCCTTCCCGCGCTCACATCAGTTCATTGTTGTAGCCTCTCGCACCCCCATTGCCTGCATCCTTTGCTGCCAGTGCTGCTCCTCCTGTTCTATTGGCGGGGTGTGTGCCGAGGGAAGCTTGCCGGGGAGCCCGGGGGAGCAGGAGCTGGAGGAGCCCGGGGGGGTGCGGCTCGAGAATTCTTTGAGACACGATACTGAGGGGATGAAGCTACTGGTTTGTGTCACTGGTCACATCTATGTCAAGAAATTTCAAAGCATTAATGCCTAAAGACAATATCCCTTTTGAACTTTATAAATCGAGTTCAAGACTCAATCCACTCTGAGGGTTACAAGAAACAGGTTGGTGCGGGGAAACTTTTGAGTGGGGGGGGGGGGGTGAAGGAGGAGGGATCCTTTAAATGATTCAGAAAAAGAACAAGCTGCTCGAATTAGAAAAGTCCCTAGACTGTCTGCTGATAAGAGCAGTAAGAAAGGCAGTCAGCACCATCAAAATTCAACTTTTGATATAAATGATATTAAAAAGTGCATATTTTATGAAGCTTTATATAGTGGAATATGTAAATTATGCAAAAGTTACAGTACAAGATCTGTATTAGTTGTTGTGAAGGTGTTTAGTGCTTTGCAAGTCATCTAACTTCCCTTCCCCCCCCCCCCAAATCTCTGGCTACTTGCGTCTGATTTCTAAACTGTCAACAAGGTTTTTCTGAGCGGACACATACGCTGGCCTAAGTTAGTTTGAAGTAACTTTTTGCTGTCTAAACTTGCTTAAAAGGCCAAAACAGGCATAAGTGGCTGGTAACGCCCGCTTTTGGAAAAAGAAACTGAACTAACTCACTGAAACTGGAGCAAACTAAATGTGGAGAATTGTGATTTTTAAGATACTCCCCAGAAAAAACTAGTTGCTCCAAAAAAAATAGGAGCAACTCCTGTCGAAACTTGGCCCATAGAGGGTTCAAATATTATAACTCCCTAAAAGCACTAGTCCAGATAGATAAAACCATAAAAAAAGGACAACGGTATTTTAGATTTTGCTAATAGGGGCACAAAGTATGAGAGTAAAGAAGTAATAAATTTGTACAAAATAAGGTTAGACCATAGTTAGAATGATATGTGCAGTTTTGATTGTCCTATTAAAGAAAGCGTATTAAACCCATAGCATACACTGTAGATTGACCAGCATGATATCAGGGATTGGAAACTATAGTTATGAAAAGATTCTTGAAATAATTGGATTATTTCTACTCGAGCAGAGACAGTTAAGAGGAGATTTAATATAGGGTATTAAAATTATGAAAGGCAAGTGGATAGCGAGCTACTTTTTCCATTGGTTGGGGATTTTCTTTTTATTCGTTTATGGGATGTGGGCATCACTGGCAAGGCCAGCATTTATTGATCATCCCTATTTGCCCTTGAGAAGGTGTTGGGAGCTGCCTTTTTGAACCGCTACAGTCCATGTGGTGAAGGTATTCCATAGTGCTGTTTAAGAGGGAGCTCCAGGATTTTGACCCAGTGACAATAAAGGAACGGCGATATATTGCCAAGCCACGATGGTGTGTGACTTGGAAGAGAACTTGGAAGTGATGGTGTTCCCATACACCTGCTACCCTTGTTCTTCTAGGTGGTAGAGGTCGCAGGTTTGAGAGGTGCTGCCGAAGAAGCCTTGGCGAGTTGCTGCAGTGTAGTGGTGGATGGGATGCCAATCAAGCGGGCTGCTTTGTCCTTGATGCTGTTGAGCTTCTTAAGTGTTGGTGGAGCTGCACTCATCCAGGCAAGTGGAGTGTCCATCACACTCCTGACTTGTGCCTTGTAGATGGTGGAAAGGCTTTGGGGAGTCAAGACGTGAGACACTCGCCGTTGAATACCCGACCTCTGACCTGCTTTTGTAGCCACAGTATTTATGTGACTGGTCCAGTTAAATTTCTGGTTAATGGTAACCCCCCCCAGGATGTTGATGGTGGGAGATTTGGCGATTATAATCCCGTTGAAGGTCAAAGGGAGGTGGCTAGACTCTCTTGTTGGAGATGGTCATTGCCTGGCACTTGTGTGGCGCAAATGCTACTTGCCACTTGCCTTGATGTTGTCCAAGTCTTGTTGCTTTATTATCTGAGGAGTTGCGAATGGATCTGAACACTGCAATCCTCAGCAAACATCCCCACTTCTGACCTTATGATGGGGTGGGGGGGGGGAAGGCCAGTGATGAAGCAGCTGAAGATGGTTGGGCCTTGGACACTGCCGTGAGGAACTCCTATAGTAATGTCCTAGGGCTGAGATAATTGTTTTCGAACAACCACCACCATCTTTGTGCTAGGTATGACTCCAGCCAGTGGAGAATTTTCCCCCTGATTCCCATTGACTTAAATTTTACTAGGGCTCTTTGATGCCACACTCTGTCAAATGCTATCTTGATGTCAATGGCTGGCAGTCTCACCTCAGCTCTGGAATTCAGCTTTTTTGTTCATGTTTGGACCAAGTCTACAATGAGGTCTGAAGCTGAATGGTCCTAGTGGAACCCAAACTGAGCATCGGTGAACATGTTATTGGTAACTACCGCTTGATAGTGCTATCGACGACCCCTTCCATCACTTTGCCGATGATCGAGAGTAGACTGATGGGCCAGTAATTGGCCGGATTGGATTTGTCCTGCTTTTTGGGGACAGGACAATTTTCCACATTGTCAAGTAGAAGGCGTCTTAAATTTAACATCGATTCGGAGAAATTAGAAGATTGTTGGAGCAAATAATTTGGTATTTGAAGATAATGATACAGGACTATGAAGAGAGAGCAAGGAAGTGGGATTTGTTTTGGATTGCTGTAACAGAGCCAGAACAGACATGATGGTAGCCGCCTTTGCTGGAAACCTGTGTTTGTATGGTTCTTAGCACTGACATGTAACTATTTTAAAACTAATTTTTACTGTTGAAAGTAATGATTATTTTATTGTATTATATATTTTCACTTCGGAATCTTCAGTGTATAGGTTAAGTGTGTATCTTTTATTTTGAGTTATACAATCGGTAGGCGATGGAGGGACCATCGACTAAAACAGCAATTGCTGCCCAATTGAGATTACTTTTTCTCTATACAGGTCAAAACACCACACTGCACTTCCTGTAAAGAGACTTTGGCAATACCTCGTGAAACAGGAAGAGGTGCAAGAGACCTTCATTAGAAACATATTCACAAAAAAGAGATGTCAAAATGAGGTCTGTATTGCTAGAATAAATAAAACTTTTACATTTATTTCATCTTTGCCACTACTAACTGTTAGTTTTCAGGTCTTTAAGTATAACCCCTATTTATTACAAGTGGTTGAATACAGTCATGTTAAAATTAGATTGCACACTGATACTTTCTGCATAAGCATGCAGTTTTATGAGTTGTATAAGGAATTTGAGGATGAGTCGGAGTTATGTTTAAGAAGGCTGAAGGAGTTTCATTAAAAAATTAACCAACCCTTCCTTTGGAAAAGTTTATTACAGGAGTTCTACTGATTAGACATCACAATTATTGTGAAACAATTGAAATAAAGTCAATATACATGACTGAAAAATAGGAAATTTAACAGAAGTTGCTTTTCATGCCACCTTTTCACTGATTCTGGGAACATTTGTATACTGCGCGTAAAATTCTCTCTATAATCTATTTATTCTTGGGCAATGCCATCACAAAACAAGCTGACCGTATCTGCCTGTGTCTGTTCATGTACGCATTTAAGCTGCTGCACTGGACCCAAGTCCATTGCCTCTATCAGCTTTTTTTTCCTCTTCCCCGTAATCCCTATCTATCTACTCCTCTGAAACCAAGCCGCAACCCAAACTGCGCCATCCTTCTCTCTGGCTGACATTTCCACCCACTGTGCCTGCTTGGGGCTAACCCCACGAACTTTCCCACCCTGCTCACCCCATCCACCACTGCCTTTGGACTCTACCAGCAGATCAATCACCCCCGCCCACCCTATCTCAGTTAACAACAGAATGTTCATTCACACGTGAGCAAAGCCCTTGCCATCCATGATCATATGATGGATAATTGTATTTGACATCCTGGCTTTGACTGAAACATGGCTCACCTTGCCCCTTACTGAAGCTTCCCTGCCCATTGATACTTTGGACAACCTGCTCTGCCCAAACTTCCACGGTAGCAGTGTGGCCCTGATCACCAAGTCACACCTTGGTCTCTTTACCCCAACTTTTCTGGCATACCTTACCTTATTCCACCATTCTTAGCTCAGCTTTAAAATCCATATCGTCCAGCCCTCCCCACACAAGCCCCACACTGAGTGTCTCACCTAGATATAGTCCGTTTTCCGCCTTCTGCAATGAGTAACTCTGATTCTTCAGTGATTTTAATCTCTCAGCTCTTCTTACCCTTTCTACTCTAACTTCAGTGCCCTCCTGTCCTCCCTAAACTTCTCCCACCATATAAATGTTCCTATCCATATTCATAGCCACCCTCTGAACGTTGCCATTGCTTATTCTACTCCCATGGTTTCAATCACCGATCAGGCCATCTCTGACCACTTCTTTATGTCCCTCACCACCCACACTTCCGACCCATTTCCTTCTGCATCCGTCCTTCTTTTCCTAACTATCAACCAGCTCTTTAAACCTCTCGCCCCAGCCACCTCCAACAACAAGTACGCGGAGCTTATTGACTTCATGATCACTAACTATCCATTCAGCTACCTCTGCTGCCTACCCCTTTTCCCTGTTCCACCGAGCCAAACTTCCCCAGGCTTTCCTCTGCCCTGGCCAGAAACCTGTGTGTCTCTATAGTTTCTCTTCTATTTCGCCTCATTCCCTCTCCAAGCTCATCTACCTCCTGCTTACACCCAACTTCCCATCTTGGCCCCCATGTTAGCTGACATAGTTCACTCTCCTCAGATACTGTCCCCATGTCTTTCAAAATTGCCGTCCTCAGCTCCTCTTCCACAAACCCACCCTTGGCACCTTTGTCCTTGTAAATTACTGCCCTTCTTCAATCACCCTTTCCTCCCCAAAGTCCTTGTACAAGTTGTCACCTCCTAAATCCATGCCCATCTTTCCTGCAACTCCCTATTTTGAATCTTTGTAATCAGGTTTACACTGCTGTCACAGTGCTGAACCATCCCTAACCAAAGTCAGAAATGACATCCTCTGTGACTGTGACCACGGTGCCTTATCCCCCATCAACCTCTCACTGGCCTTCTATAGCACCTCTGTTGTCCAGCACAATAGAATTGCCCTTGCTTGGTTCCACTTTTATTTTTCCAAACATAGCCAAGCTATAAACATCTCCAGCTATAACCTTTTTCCACTGTTCCCTCTGGAGTACCATGAGGAACTATCCTTGGCCTCTTCCTCTCCCTCCCTTTGGCTACATCATCCGTAGTCATGACATCAGCTTCTGGATGTATTCTGACAACACTGAAGTTCACCTCTCCACCATCTCTGCTTTTCTGACATCCAACTTTGGAGGAGGCACAATTTCTTCCAGCTGTACATTGGTAAAACTAAAGCCATTGTCTTTGACCCTGCCACAAACCCTGTAACTTTGCCGTTGATTTCATGCCCTTCTTGCTTGACCACTGTTTCAGGCTGTACAAGACTTTTCTCAACCTTGGTGTTGACCCTGAACCAACCCCATATCCTCTACTTCTGCCTTATTCACATCACTTGCCTCCATCCTACCTCAGCTCATCTGTTACATCCATACCTTTGTCACCTCTAGACTTGATCATTCCTGGCTGGCCTTCTATCCACCTTCCTCTGTAAAGTGCAACTTATCCAAATCTCTGCTGCGCCTCACTAAATCCCAATCACACAATTAATCTTTCATTCTTTGCAACATTTTAGTAAATCTGTATTGCAGCTCCAATATTCTTTTCAACACTGGGTCTGTAAAAATGCGCACAGTATTCCAACTATGGCCTAACCAATGTCTTTTAAAGATTGATGATCGCCTTGTTTTGTATTCAGTACCACTATATATAAAGTCCAGAATACCTTTTGCCCTTTTCATGCTTTGCATCTCCTTGCCTGCTTTCGGAGATGTATATATTGTCCTTCTTTACTTTAACTTCTTTGAGAATTTTACCACTTAGGGCATATTTACATTCTCTATTCCCTTTCCCAAAATATATTCCTTCACATTTATCTAATTTGAACTGCAATTACTGCATATTGTCCACTTCCCTAGCCGGTCTATCTCCTGTAATCCCTCACATTCTTCCTCACAGTTTGCCATGCCCTTTTTATAAAGAAATGACCTTTTGCAGTTTTTACTATCTGAAGTTGGTAAATTACATTGTGTCTTGTAGCTCTTGGATTCCTATTACTTGTTCTACTACTTCACTTGGTAATCCTTAATTAAAATATTGATAATATACATTTCTAAGATTATGGAACAATAAAGTTTATTTTAGTTGAGTTTGTAAAAAAAAAAGCATTTGTCCCAAATATCTAATACTACCCTGTTATAAACATAAAATCAGATTGGTTATTCCTTTTAATCACGAAGATTATTTTATATGTTATTTCTTATGAGATTAGTCTATTAGGACTTTCAGGTAGTGACAGCAGAAACACCAATACAATATTTATATGTAGTGCCTATCGTATGGCCAGTAATCCTTTTCATTTTTCAGTATAAAGGACAGAGCTTCATCTATAACGATGTTTTCTAATTCATGCTTAATTCATCTCTTTTTTTTAAACCATTTGTCTTGTGGCTGTTCTTTGTTCTGTGATGTAGTCAATAGACACCTCCAATGAAACAGTCAGAAATTCTATGACGGACGAACCTAGCATCAACAAGGTACAGCTCAACTGTTAATAACCAGCTCTGGCATTGAATGTAGTGTTCTCCCCAGGAATTACTGTTCTGTTGTAATGCAATGTTAGCATCTAATCCAACATAATTTGATTAAATAAATAACTGAATCTATATTTCTAAAAAAAACTATAAATTCAAATAACAAGCCAAAGTACCTGGGGAGACCACACATTAAATGAGGTTCATAAACTGCCAGAGTAACAGCATTCACCATATCATGTATTTGGAAATCTAAAACATTCCTTTTACTTGCTGTGTTAGTGAACTGCAAATTAAAAAAAAGTCAGAGCTTGATTTTCCCTTTACTCTTTCAAGTGCTAATTTTGACACATGCACCCTTGTGTTTTTAGCATGAGGTAAAGTTGCTATTTTTCATTCCAGTTTATTAGAAGGAATTAAAAACACAGAAATGCATCAGAATCCGAGGAGAATTATACTGGTGAGAAATGAGGAGCACTGCCTCTCGCAAAGAACAGCTGAGACTGACAGATATTGAGCATTTTAAGGATTCTACTTAGATGCTCCTTAATGAAGAAATCTTCAAATATCTTCTAATGTGGCTCTTAATATGATAAATACTGCAAATGGGCAATTTGTACTTAAATTACATTTTGCTGTGTATGTGCAGGACTTGGAACCTGCAAATTTAAATTTACCATGTTTAAACAGGGGGCAGTCTCTAGAATTTCTGCACGTTATGGCTATTAAAAACGGTTCTATTCTATTTTGTATGAAGTGTGGTGGATCTGCATAGGAACAGGAGTAGGCCATTCAGTCGCTCGAGCCTGTTCTCCATTTCATTAAATCATGGCTAATCTGTACCTTAACTCCCAATTACCCACCTTTTAATCCATATCCCTTGATTACCCGTACCTAATGAAAATCTGTCAATCTCCGTCTTGAAAGTTTCAATTGACACAGCATCCACATTTCCACTGCCTTTTCTGTGAAAAGGTGCTTTCTGATCTGAAAGGCCTAGCTCGAATTTTAAGATTGTGCCCAGTTCCTCCTCAAGAGGAAATAGCTTTTCGGTATCTATTGAATCCTTTTATCATTTTAAATGCTTCAATTTTCTAAAATCAAGGAAATGCAGATCAAGTTTATGCAACTTGACCTTGTAATGTAACCCTTTAGGCCCCGTAATCATTTTGATAAATTTGCACTGTACCCCGCAAGGCCAATGTCACCTTCCTGTATGGTGCCCAGAAAGAAACTGAATATTCCAGATGGGGTCTGACCAAGGCTCTACAACTGAAGCATAACTTTTTCCACCTTGTATTCCAACCCTCTTGAGATAAAAGCTACTATTCCATTAGCCTTTTTGATTACTTTTTATGCCTGTGTCTGGACACCCAAATCCCTTTGATTCTCCACAGTTTCTGGTCTCTCACCATTTGGAAAATATTCTGAATTGTCTTTCTTGGATCCAAAGTGGATTACTTCCCCACATCTAATTCCATCTGTCACATTTTTACCTACTCATTTAATCTAGCAATATCCCTTTGTAACTTCCTGCTCCCATCTATACAACTTGCTATTCCTCCTAATTTAATGTAATATGTAAACTTGGATATGCAACTTTCTCTTCTTTTATCCAAGTCTTTGATACACAATGGGAAATGCTGAGACTCCAGTACAGATCTGTGGGGAATACCACTTACACATTTCACCAATCGGAGTACAGTCCCTTTATGCCTACTTTGTCTCCAACTTCCAAACCAATTTCTGACCCATGTCTTAAGGTTACCTCCAATTCCATGCGTCCTTGTTTTTGCTAATAATATCTTGTGCAGAACCTTATCAAATTTCTTGAGGTAGTCCAAATAGACAACATCCATCGACATACCCCTGTTCACCATGTTTGCGACCTACTGAAGATTAATCAAACTTGAACTACACATATCTATTATGACTCTCTGATCAGCTCATACTTGTTCAAATTCTCAGTCATTCTGTCCCCGATGATAGACATCTATTTCCCCCATCCCCCCACGTTTCCTCATTTGCATGCCCTTCCATGACATAATTCACAGGCAATGGTTCAGCTGTCATGTGTACCCTGAAGAGACAAGCTCGACGACTACTCTCGACCCCATGATTGCCGCTTTGATGTCATTGATTAATCAAAGCTTTCTCCAAATGAACATCGAGAAGTTTGAAGCCATCATCTTTAGTCCTCATGAACTGCTTCCTTGCCATTGACTACCCCCTATCACAGAGGTGAGCTTCAAACCTCACATCTTTTCTAAGACTACTTATCTCCATCTCTAACATTGTCCCCTTTGCCCTTGCCTTAACTCCTCTTACATTGAAACTCTTTTGGTATCTATTGACTACATTTTTCCAGTGTTACTTGAGGCCTCGCCTCTACCTTCCATAAATTCTAACTTGTCCAGAGTCCATCTACCTGTATCCTGTCTTGCACCAAATTCCACTTACCCACCATTACTGATCCACACTGGCTCTCTCTATCTCATTGCATTAAATGTTTTAAATCTTGGTCTCCATGGCCTTGCTCCACTCTACCATTGCAATTCCTCCAGTCTTGCATCTATTACCGGACTCTTTGTTCTTCTTACTCTGCCCTTTTGTGAATCCCTCCACCCCTCACTCCACTATTGTTGGCAGAGCCTTCAGCCAGCTTGACCCCATACCATCTCAAACTCTTTCTCTAAACTCTTCTACCTCTCTGGTTCGCTTTCCACCTTTAATAACTTGCTCAGAACTTATCTTTTTGATCAAGCTTTGAGTCAATCTTAATTATATCTTCCCCATGGCTCAATGTCTCTTCCTTTTATCTATTTATCCATTCTCTGACTAGCTTTGGGATATTTCTTTTACATGAAGAGTATTATATAAATGAAAGCTTTCGCAGAACTACAAGGTGTAGTTGGTCTGATCTGTTCCTATTGTATGGGATCAGGTGAGAAAAACTAAAGCAACGTTTTGTTAATGTCGACCTGATAAATTAATAGTTTCTCAGCAAAGTTATTTTTGCTCAAAATTTCTATCAGTCTCTGGTTTAACAGATTCTTCTTTGCAATGATACGTCCTGATTACAGTAACAGTGGTGGTACTATTGACTGCAAATGTAAACTGACAATAAATTTTTTTTGTTGCACAAACCTGAAATCTGGAATGAAAAGTAGGTAACACTTTGCCAAAAGGCAAAATTGAGCCCAGTGTTCCATTTGGTTGTATGATATACATTATCAATGTTGTAACTACACAACATTGTTTTAAATCCAAGAAGGTGCAACTAATGTATTACAGTCCATCTATTTTTAGTCTTGTGCACGCATATGCAAAATTGCTAAAGGTGAATTTCTGAAAAAATCAGCAGGAAATTTTTTGTTGCACAGTTCTAATGTTTTGATTACACCATAGCACTATCGGGAAACAAATTGAGTTATTATAGTATGTGGTCTTTTTCTGTCCTGTTTTGTAAAGGTGGAAGCAGATTCTGGTTACCCTGGTGGAAGAGCAAGGATCGTCCATAAAGAATCTGACATCATTACAGCATTTGCAATTAATAAAGTAAGTGAACACAGTTTCATCAATAAGTCAACACTTTAAGTGCTAGTTTAATTGCGTCTTTGAATAAGGTAGTGTGCTTTTCAGTTGAAAACCAATAAATACTGTTTTTGAAAAAGTTATTAATTTACTGTGCATTTAATGGAATTCTATTTTTACATTACGAGGTGAACAGCATTTGTCATTGCAGGCAACTTGGGTTTCTTTTCCTGAAGTATTGGTGTGAAAATCTGGTGTGATTCTGCTCTGCTAATTTCTCAGGCTAATCGGAACTGTGTTGCTATAGCCACAAGTCATGATATCCAGGAGTTGGATGTGTCTGCAATCCTGGCTACTCAGATCTATACTTGGGTTGAAGATGAGTTTGAGCTGGAATCTAAAGGGTATGTACAGTGGGGGCAAATTTTATTTTCTGCTTTTTAATTAAGACAACCATACGGTGTAAAATAGGCTTCATAAAATGATCCAAGTTCCTAAACATCTGGTAGCCTGCATAATATTTCAGTGATATGCATTTCAAAAAGTTTGTAATTTCCACTTGTGTGCTCCCAAATAAGAACATGAGAAATAGGAACAGGAGTAGGCCATTTGGCCCCTCGAGCCTGCTCTGCCATTTAACATGATCATGGACTCAGGTACACTTCCCTGCCCATTCCACATAATCCCTTATTCCCTTATCGGTTAAGAAACTGTTTATCACTGTCTTAAGTTTATTCAATGACCCAGCTTCCACAGTGCTCTCAGGCAGCGAATTCCACAGATTTACAACGCTCTGAGTGAAGAAATTCCTCCTCATTTCCGTTTTAAATAGGCGGCCCCTTATTCTAAGATTATGCCCTCTAGTTCTAGTCTCCACTATCAGTGTAAACATCCTCTCTGTATCCCACCTTGTCAAGCCCCCTCATAATCTTATACGTTTCGATAAGATCGCCTCTCATTCTTCTGAATTCCAATGAGTAGAGGCCCTACCTACTAAACCATTCCTTTATAAGTCAACCCCCTCATCCCCGGAATCAATCTAGTGAACGTTCTCGGAACTGCCTCCAATGTAAGTGTACCATTCCTTAAATACGGAGACCAAAACTGCACGCAGTACTCTAGGTGTGGCCTCACCAATACCCTGCACAGTTGTAGCAGGACTTCTTTGCTTTTATACTCCATCCCCCTTTGCAATAAAGGCCAACATTCCATTTGCCTTCCTGATTACTTGCTGTACCTGCATACTAACTTTTTGTGTTTCATGCACAAGGACCCCAGGTCCTGCTGTACTGCAGCACTTTGCAATTTTTCTCTATTTAAATAATAACTTGCTCTTTGATTTTTTTTCTGCCAAAGTGCATGACCTCACATTTTCTAACATTATACTCCATCAGCCAAATTTGTGCCCACTTACGTAGCCTGTCTATGCCTTTTGCAGGTTTTTTGTGTCCTCCTCATACATTGTTTTTCATCCCATCTTTGTATCATCAGCAAACTTGGCTACGTTACACTCGGTCCCTTCATCCAAGTTAATGTAGATTGTAAATAGTTGGGGTCCCAGCACTGATCCCTGCAGCACCCCACTAGTTACTGATTGCTAACCCGAGAATGAACCATTTATCCCGACTCTCTGTTTTCTGTTAGTTAGCCAATCCTCTATCCATGCTAATATATTACCTCCAACCCTATGAACTTTTATCTTGTGCAGTAACCTTTTATGTGGCACCTTGTCAATTGACTTCTGGAAGTCCAAATGCACCACATGCAACTTCAGTACCCCACTCTCACCTTCTCTCCATACCCCCTGATCCCCTTAGCCATAAGGGCTACATCTAACTCCCTCTTGAATATATCCAACGAACTGGACTCAACAACTTTCTGTGGTAGAGAATTCCACAGGTTTACCACTCTCTGGGTGAAAACGTTTCTCCTCATCTCGGTCGTATATGGCTTACCCCATATCCTTAGACTGTGACCCCTGGTGCTGGGCTTTCCCAACACCGGGAACATTCTTCCTGCATCTAACCTGTCCGGTCCTGTCATAATTTTATATGTTTCTATGAGATCTCCTCTCATTCTTCTAAATTCCAGTGAGTATAAGCCTAGCCGATCCAGTCTCTCCTCATATGTCAGTCCTGCCATCCTGGGAATTAGTCTGGTGAACCTTTGCTGCACACCCTCAATAGCAAGCACGTCCTTCCTCAGATTAGGAGACCAAAACTGCACACAATACTCAAGGTGTGGCCTCACCAAGGCCCTGTACAACTGCAGTAAGGACTCCCTGCTCCTATACTCAAATCCTCTCGCTATGAAGGCCAGCATGCCATTTTATTCTTTACTGCCTGCTGTACCTGCATGCCTACCTTCAGTGACTGATGTACCATGACACCCAGGTCTCGTTGCATCTCCCCTTTTACTAATCTGTCACCATTCAGATAATCTGCCTTCCTGTTTTTGCCAACAAAGTGGATAACCTCACATTTATCCACATGATACTGCATCTGCCATGCATTTGCCCACTCACCTAACCTGTCCAAGTCACCCTGAAGCCTCTTAGCATCCTCCTCACAGCTCACACTGCCACCCAGCTTAGTGTCAACTGCAAACTTGGAGATATCACATTCAATTCCTTCATCTAAATCATTAATGTATATTGTAAATAGCTGGGGTCCCAGCACTGAACCTTGCGGCACCCCACTAGTCACTGCCTGCCATTTTGAAAAGACCCCGTTTATTCCCACTCTTTGCTTCCTAGCTGCCAACCAGTTCTCTATCCACGTCAATACATTAACCCCAATACATGTGCCTTAATTTTGAACACTAATCTCTTGTGTGGGACCTTGTCAAAAGCCTTTTGAAAGTCCAAATACACCACATCCACTGGTTCTCCCTTATCCACTCTACTAGTTACATCCTCAAAATACTCTGAAGATTTGTCAAGCATGATTTCCCTTTCATAAATCCATGCTGACTTGGACCGATCTTGTCACTGCTTTCCAAATACACTGCTATTTCATCTTTAATAATTGATTCCAGCATTTTCCCCACCACCGATGTCAGGCTATTCCGTGTTTTCTCTCTCCCTCCTTTTTTAAAAAGTGGTGTTACATTAGCTACCCTCCAATCCATAGGTACTGATCCAGAGTCCATGGAATTTTGGAAAATGACCACCAATGCATCCACTATTTCCAGGGCCACTTCCTTAAGTACTCTGGGATGCAGACTATCAGGCCCTGGGGATTTATCGGCCTTCAGTCCCATTAGTTTCCCTAACATCATTTCCTGGCTAATAAGGATTTCCCTCAGTTCCTCCTTCTCGCTAGACCTTTGATCCCCTAGTATTTTCGGGATGTTATTCGTGTCTTCCTTAGTGAAGACAGAACCAAAGTGTTTGTTCAATTGGTTTGCCATTTCCTTGTTCCCCATTATGAATTCACCTGATTCTGACTGCAAGGGACCTACATTAGTCTTCACTAATCTTTTTCTCTTCACATATCTATAGAAGCTTTTGCAGTCAGTTTTTATGTTCCCTGCAAGTTTACTCTCATACTCTATTTTCCCCCTCCTAATTAAATCCTCAGTCGTCCTCTGCTGAATTCTAAATTTCTCCCAGTCCTCAGGTTTGCTGCTTTTTCTGGCCAATTTATATGCCTCTTCCTTGGATTTAACACTATCCCTAATTTCCCTTGTTAGCCACGGTTGAGCCACCTTTCCTGTTTTATTTTTACGCCAGACAGGGAAGTATAATAGTTGTAATTCATCCATGTGATCTTTAAATGTCTGCCATTGCCTGTCCACCGTCAACCCTTTAAGTATCATTCGCCAGTCTATCCTAGCCAAATCGTGTCTCATACCATCGAAGTTTACATTCTTTAAGTTCAGGACCCTCGTCTCTGAATTAACTCTGTTGCTCTTCATCTTAATGAAGAATTCTACCATATTATGATCACTCTTCCACAAGAGGCCACGCACAACTAGATTGCTAATTAATCCCCTCTCGTTACACAAGACCCAGTCTAGGATGGCCTGCTCTCTAGTTGGCTCCTCGACATATTGGCCTAGAAAATCATACCTTATACACTCCAGGAAATCCTGCTCCATAGTATTGATACGAGTTTGGTTAGGCCAATCAATATGTAGGTTAAAGTCACCCATGATAACTGTTGTACCCTTATTGCACGCCTCCCTAATTTCCTGTTTGATGCCATCCCCAACCTCCCTGCTACTGTTTGGTGGTCTGTACACAACTCCCACTAGGGTTTTCTGCCCTTTGGTGTTTCGCAGCTCTACCCATATAGATTCCACATCATCCAAGCTAATGTCCTTCCTTACTATTGCATTAACCTCCTCTTTAACCATTAGCGCTACCCCACCTTCTTTCCTTCCTGTCTGTCCTTCCTGAATATTGAATATCCCTGGATGTTGAGTTCCCAGCCTTGGTTACCCTGGAGCCATGTCTCCATAATCCCAATTACATCATATCCGTTTACAGCTATCTGCGCAGTTAATTCATCCACCTTATTACGAATGTTCCTCGCATTGCAACTCGGAGCCTTCAGGCTTGTTTTTTTAACACTCTTTGTCCTTTTAGAGTTATGATGTAATGTAATTTTGATTTCGCTGCCCTCCACTCTTGCTTTTCTTCTTCCTACCTTTTGCTTCTGCCCCCTTTTTACTTCCCTCTACCTCCCTGCATCGATTCCCATCCCCCTGCCATATTAGTTTAACCCCTCCCCAACAACACTAGCAAACACTCAGCCTAGGACATAGGTTCCGGTCCTGCCCAGGTGCAAACCGTCCGGTTTGTACTGGTCCCATCTCCCCCAGAACCGGTTCCAATGCACCATTCTCCTTGCACCATTTTGAGGTATATATCAATGATTTAGACTTGAATGTAGGAGGCCTGATTAAGAAGTTTGCAGATGATACTAAAATCGGCTGTGTGGTTGATAATGAAGAAGAAAGCTGTAGACTGCAGGAAGATATCAATGAACTGGTCAGGTGGACAGAACAGTGGCAAATGGAATTCAATCTGGAGAAATGTAAGGTAATGCATTTGGGGATGGCTAACAAGGCAAGGGAAAACACATTATATGGTAGGACACTGGGAAATGTAGAGTAACAAAGGGACCTTGGAGTGCATGTTCACAGATCCCTGAAGGTAGCAGGCCAGATAGATAAGGTGGTTAAGAAGGCATATGGAATGCTTGACTTTATTAACCGAGGCACAGAATATAAAAGCAGGGAGGTTATGCTTGAACTGTATAAAACACTAGTTAGGCCACAGCTCGAGTGCTGTATGCAGTTCTGGTCACCATATTACAGGAAAGATGTGATTGCACTGGAGAGGGTACAGAGGAGATTTTTGAGGATGTTGCCAGGACTGGAGAATTTTAGCTATGAGGAAAGATTGGAGATGCTGGGTTTGTTTTCTTTGGAACAGAGAAGGCTGAGGGGAGACTTGATTGAGATGTATAAAATTATGAGGGGCCTAGATAGAGTGGATAGGACGGACCTATTTCCCTGAGCAGAGGGGTCAACAACCAGGGGGCATAGATTTTAAAGTAATTGGTAGAAGGTTTAGAGGGAATTTGGGGGGAAATTTCTTCACCCAGAATGAGGTGGGGGTCTGGAACTCACTGTCTGAAAGGGTGGTCGAGGCAGAAACCCTCTCGACATTTTTAAAAGTACTTGGATGTGAAATTGAAGTGCCGTAACCTACAGGGCTGCGGACCAAGAGCTGGAAAGCTCTTTGTTGGTCGGCATGAACACGGTGGGCCGAAATGACCTCCTATGCTGTAAATTTCTATGATTCTATGACAAGACTTGACTTTTTGGGGTAGGCAGGGAAGTTTAACAGCGATATTCCAGTGTAATAGGGGAAGTTTTCGTCTTTCAGTATGATTTGAATTGATTGCCGGCTTTGGGGAGTTCCACAGCACAACTTGTGGCGGAGCAGGGAATGACCGACCACAACTTCAGGATATTTGCATTTAGCTGCACGTGCGCTAAATCCTGAAGTTGCTATCTGTTTCAGAGGAGTAATGATGGCGAACACTGACAGTTTTGCTGTCATTACCGCCACACAATCTGAGCTAATATTATCAAGAGCCTAGAAGAAAAAGTACATGCAATTTCTGATGTGGAAATTGTACCTGTTGAAAAGTGTACACGTGATGTCCTTTTGAGAAAGGGATCAGGCTTGTCTCTTATGCCCCCAATGTTATAATAGCCTTTCAACAATTAACAGTTATAGGGTGGGAATCTCTCTGTGCATGAAATATTGGCTAGCAATCGACATTTATGGAACAGTTCCCCCTCTCAGAGACTTCCTTTGAAACATGGAGAAAATTTGAGTATTAGCCTTTGGCTGAATATCTGCAGTTCCTAACACAACAAGGCTTAGTCATCAGGAGAAAAATATTTTTCTTTGGAACTGGAATCCATTTTAAAAACTGGAGTAATATTCACAACTTTTATCTATAAATCATCTTTATCTTTTATAAGAACACTTATGTTCTTATAATGTTTAAATTGCAAAGTTGTACACATACGTCCGAATAATGTTTAAGTTGCAAAGTTATGTATCAAATGGAGTCAACAGAGCAGTGCCAACCTGGCATTAAGAGGAAGCCATGCCTGACTAATCTCCTTGAACTTTTTGAGGAGATCATTAATAAGGTATATAAGGAAGTGTCTATGGCTGTTATCTATATGGACGTCCAGAACACATTTGGATAAGGTTCCACGCAGGAGATTATTAGCCTTTTGGATTAGAAATTGGTTGGGAGGTAGGAGACAGAGTGGGGATAAAAGGTAGATTCTTTGAATGGTGGAAAATAACAAGTGGTATTCCCAGGGATCTGTTCTAGAGGCTCAACTTTTCACCATATTTATTAATGGCTGTGAAGTGCTTTGGGAAGTCCTAAGCTTGTGATATGTGCTAT
Source organism: Pristiophorus japonicus (assembly GCF_044704955.1). Lineage (NCBI taxonomy): Eukaryota > Metazoa > Chordata > Chondrichthyes > Pristiophoridae > Pristiophorus > Pristiophorus japonicus. The sequence goes on along the minus strand of NW_027251212.1, from coordinate 6,445 downwards.
ATAAATGTAAGTCTTTTGGATGAAGGAATAGATAGTTGTATATCCAAATTTGCAAATTACACTAAGTTAGGAGGGACAGTAAGTAGTACAGATGAGAGCAAGAAGTATGAATGGAACATATAGTTTCAGTGGACAAAACTATGGCAAATGGATTTCAATGTGGACAACTATGAGGTCATCCATTTTGGAACCAAGAAAGATAAAAGTATTTTCTAAATGGTGAGGAACTAGGAACTGGAGAGAAACACAGAGATTTGAAAGTCCAAGTGCACAAATTATAAAAAGCTAGTAAACTGGTACAAAAAGCAATCAAAAAGGCTCATGGAACATTGGCCTTTATCTCAAGGGGGCTAGAATTTAAGATTATGCTGCAGTTGTACATGGCCTTGATATGATCACATCTGGAGTACTGTGTTCAGTTTTAGCCACCGCATCTCAGGAAGGATAAATTAGCCTTGATGGGGCGTTGCAGTGTCGATTAACCAGAATGATACCAGAACTTAAAGGGATAGGTTGCATAAACTTGTATTCCCTTGAGTATAGAAGATTGTGGGGTGATCGGATTGAGGTGTTCAAAATGTTAAAAGGATTTGATAAAGTCATGGGCCTAGAAATTCGACTGCGACACAAAAGTTGCCGGTGTCAACGCAACCTTGGGTTAGCGGCTGCTGAAAATGGTTGCGTCGGTAGGAGAGAGAAATTCACGCTAGGGACTAAAAATTATTAGCCCAGCTAAACTGACCATGTAACGCCCTCCTGGTGGCATTAATCCAGGCATCGGTCCCGAATATGGTGTCCAAAAGTGGCATTGCATCTTCCAACAGCCTCTGGAAATGAGGCTATGATTTCACTGGACCTTGTGGGATATTAAAAGGGCAATGCATTGTCATTTGCTTGAAAGGGCAATGCCTTCTGAACGGATGACAATAAAAAAAAATGCAATTTTCAGCCCATACAGTTCTACTGCCTTTTTTTTTTTAATTAACATTTGAAAATACATTCCCAAATGGGAGTCTTCAACTCTTAAAGCTGAATTCCCTCCCGCACCTCAAAAAATGGCAAAGTGCTTCAACACTAACACAAATGGCTCAGCAAGCCAGAAAAGTGACTCCTAGGGGCTTGCATGCAGCACTCCAGATATGTGCCAGAGGTCAATACTACAAAAGAGGTCCTCTACCCACAGTGAGCCAGGCGGCCTCCAGAAGGGACGATGTGGGATCAGATCACCATGGCCGTCACTGCCAGCAGTGATGTCCCCACCACCTGGCTCCAGTGCCCAAAGAGGCTTCATGATATCAGACTAGTGTTCAACGTTAGTGAATGCATCTTCAAAAGCCATTTCCTACCAACTACATCACTGGCCTCACACACTTCTCAATGCACGACCCCCCCCCCCAACCCCATCCAAATCACTCCAACAAACAATCTATCAAGCACGAGGCACTCCTCCCATTCCTAGCTTCACCTCACTGCCATGGAGGAGACGGTGCTAGCCATTCTTGGCAGGTGCACAGCTGAGCCCTTGGCCAGCTGCAGGTCTGAAAGGATATAAGATGCTGGTATCCTCATATGTTATCCTCCTTCTTGCATGCACCTCTTGCTTTCCCGCCCTCCAGATGTTAAAGTGGATGTTAAAGATCCTGTGGCATTAATTGGGAGCAAGGGAGTTCTCCCAGTGTCGTGGCCAACAATTATCTCTCAACCAATATAACTAAAACAGATTATCTGGTCATTTATTTAATTGCTGTTTGTGGAAGCTAGTGACTACACTTCAAAAGTATTTCTTAGGATGTTGCAAACTGCTTTAGAACCAAAGGTTGGGAAAGGTGCTAAATAAATGCAAGCCTTTCTTTTCAAATAACTTTCAGTTCATACAGCAAATGTAGCTGATAAGCGAAGTGTTACGGAGTTGGAGAGACACTTTTTTGGGAGGGGGGGTGTCGAGATCCTGTTTGGGAGGTGAAAGGTAGAAAGACATGAGTTGAGCAGGGAAGGGGAAAATCCTTACTTTGAGAGGGCTGTATCTCCAGCTCCGTGGCAAAGAACTTACTGTAAGCAATGCCACTCATTGCTTTAAAAAAGTGTTGAACCAAGATAGTCGAGTTTGTATTTGAACTGGTAGTTATTTTAGCTGCTAATGAGGAATACAATCATGTAATGGAATGTTGGTTCATCTGGTAGATTTGTGGCAGGATTGTAGAAGATTGGCAATAGCAGTGAGGAAGTACCCCATATCATGCATTACTCTTAAGTGCTTTGCTAGAATCATTTGCTTCAAATAACCTTTCAGAGGCATGGTAACTTTGGCTCTGTATAATAACAAGTTAAGTGCAATTCGATTCCTATCTGTTGGGTAAAGCATAATCACTTTTTATGAAACATTGTATCTCTGATTTTTTTTTTTCATTCTTTTGTTTGCCCATAGATCAGATGAGTTTCTGGTTGTTCATGCTAGAGAGGATTTTGGTGATTTACAGTGCAGCACACCTTATACTCCCAGTGTCCCTGGCACCCCAATAAACATGCCATGGCTAGGCAGCATGCAGACTGGCAGAGGGGCATCTGTGGTAAGTGTGAACATTTCACATTTACTCTTTCCATTTTTAACTTTTCCACTTACCATACCAATTGTATATCTTACAGAAATGACAATTTTACTAAGTTTGTTACTAACATAATAACAAATAATTGTTGATTAAATGACAGAACAAAATATTATACAAATACATTACTATTAGCTCTAGGATTCCATTTAGCCACCCAAGTCGAACTTTTGGTTCTGAGGTCAAGAAAGCAAGCAATACTGTTCTGCTCCAGGTGACGTCAATATGCTGTGTAGATATGAAATTACATATATTATGTCTTTCTTGCGACATTTATTAGTAGGACATCAGTACTGGTTAAGACCTGCCATTAAAAAACATACACTTTCGTCTTACAGTTGTCTCACCTCTTAACAATGTGTCTGGTATAATGATTGAAAATCCTCATGTACTTACAATTTTAACCTTTGAAGTGCAGCACTGAGTTTCTCTTTTAATGAAGGCCATGCTCCAGTGCCACTGACTGATTATTTTGTTAAATAGCTGCTCTTTCCTTCTGGTTAAAAAAAAATAATCAAAAGTTTGGCCTATCTGGCTATACAGTTGTACCTCTCCAGTACGGCACCCACGGGACCTCACCAGTGCCGGAACAGAGAATTTCCCGAACGACGGGAGGTGTCGCTTACCGGTACTGGTAGACAGTGCCGGGCTCCTGTGAGCGCGTTGCTTCCAGCCTTTGAGCGGCTCCCTCAGCACCCGCGCACGCACTCACTGACTGACAGCCGCTCCCAGCCGATCACCGAACACACTGATGGCAGCCATTGCAGCCGATGAAAACTTTAAAAAAAAATAAACCCTCCATTCCCTCAGGCCCAACTAATGCCGCACCACGGATGTTTCCGGATGAGAGTCCCGGACTGGAGAGGTATAACCTGTAGTTATAAATAAGACCTGCTTTGATTACCTGTCTGAAAAAGGTTCATTTTCACCCAGCCTGGTACAAAATTCAAAATGTATGATCACCATTCCAAAATGGATGGTATCTTGATGAGGGTAGAAGAAAAGCAAGCTTTAATAAAAATGGCAGGAGTATTTTATAAACCAATTAAAAGAAATAATATATTCGATAAGAAAAAATAAAATTAAAAGATGTAAAATAGACTAGAGCAAGAGCTTCCAAACAACATTAACCTAATTTTATACACCTCCAATTTAGGATTTTTCATTCTTGCTAAAGGTGAGTTTACCCAGATGGCTCTGGGACCTACAACAAGCTGTGACATGTGTGAAACTTAGATTTTAAAGTTACAGGGAAAATAGATTTGGTTACATTGGATAGAAAAATGTACAATTAACATTTAAAAAGGGGACTCAGAGATTAGAGAGAGGGGCAATATGGCAAGCAGACTTAAAATATTTATTTATTTTCCATTAAAATTAAGTGCTTATCTTAAATTAAGGTTAATACTTCAACAAAGCTATTAACACTCCAGTAATAGTATTACTGTAATACTAATGTCTGCTTCAGAGTCTCACTTTGAGTTGATAATTTACAAAACTGGTCAGAGCAGAAAGACTGAAATGTTCCCCAACCTGCTCGTCAGTCTTGGAGTTAAAATGCATCTTATCAATGTATTCTAGTTATATAGTAATAAAACTATTCTTGATATTTTGGTATAATCTTTTCATTTGTGTTTAGGATATGGGCAACATTGGGAAGACCATATTTTTATTGCCCATTCCTAATTGCCTTAAATAGATGGTGATACTTAACCATTGTAGTGCTTGTGCTATACTATAATATAGTGGGATTTTGTGCGCACATGGTGGCTGCGATTTCGTCACCCATGGCAAGACCGGGGCAGGCAGCATCGGTGGCGTGTGGGAAACCCGCGCCCAGCTCCATCCTGCCCTCTCGAAGCAATCCAGGCCAATTAACAGGAAGCGGGTCTGATGCCATCATCTGATGCGTCATCAGCCGCTTTCCTTAAAGGGACCATGCCCACATTGATTTTTACCATTCTTCTGTCAGTTTTCTGCAGCATTGAGCTGCAGTAAACACTGACAAGCATGTCACAGAGGTGAATGGCTGTACCCAGGCTCTCCCATCGCTCCCTCCAGATGCTTATGCACAGGAGGGCACAAGCAGGGATGTCGTCACGAGGATCTGGCTGCAGTGGCGCAAACCTTTCAATAATCTCAGTAGATCACAAAACGTTACTGCAAAGCCACACTCAACCTCATCCTGTTGTGCCACTCATCATATCCCCATCACTCTGCCCTCCCCACTCTACCCCTGCATATCCTTACTCACATCAACTTACCTTGCACCTCCACCCACCCATCCCTCTCTATCTACATTATCAGTTCCCCATCTCAGTAGCAACCCCTCACACTCGCCCTCATCCTTGTCCAATCATACCAACTAACAACACAAAAGGGTGAGCACTTGGGTCCTTTTGTCAATGTTCATGTATAGTTAATGTTGATGTATTGTCAAACATTTAAATCTTTATTTTCAACACTTTGCGTTCTTGGACAGATTTGTGGGCATCTTTGGAACATAACATAAGAAATAGGAACAGGAGTAGGCCATATGGCTCCTCGAGCCTGCTCTGCCACTCAGTAAGATCATGGCTGATCTGATCATGGACTCAGCTCCAGCTCCCTGCCTGCTCCCCATAACCCCTTATCCCCTTATCGTTTAAGAAACTGTCTATTTCTGTCTTAAATTTATTCAATGTCCCAGCTTCCACAGCTCTCTGAGGCAGCGAATTCCACAGATTTACAACCCTCAGAGAAGAAATTTCTCCTTATCTCAGTTTTAAATGGGTGGCCCCTTATTCGAGTTCTAGTCTTCCCCCATCAGTGGAAACATTCTCTCAGCATCCACCATCATAATCTTATACGTTTCGATAAGATCACCTCTCGTAGAGGCCCAACCTACTCGACCTTTCCTCATAAGTCAACCCCCTCATCTCCAGAATCAACCTAGTGAACCTTCTCTGAACTGTCTCCAAAGCAAATATATCCTTTCGTAAATATGGAAACCAAAATTGCACGCAGTATTCCAGGTGCAACCTCACCAAAACCCTGTATAACTGTAGCACGACTTCCCTGCTTTTATACTCCATCCCCTCCTGATCACTTGCTGTACCTTTTGTGTTTCATGCACAAGTATCCCCAGGTCCTGCTGTACTGCAGCATTTTGCAATCTTTCTCCATTTAAAGAATAACTTGCTCTTTGATTTTCTTCTGCCAAAGTACATAACCTCGCACTTTCCAACATTATGGGCCCAAGATTGCCCCCAAGGTTAGAACGGCGCACCTCCGTGTGGTGCGCCAACTTTTTAGAACAGAAACGGCGCCTATTATTTACCTTGGTATTCTCCCCGCAGTCCGGTCGATCCAGATCCTTGGCACAGCGCTGCAGAACACGTGGGTGGCAGAGCCAGGAACCGGCGCTAAAAATAGTGCCGGGACCTCTGCACATGCGCACTAGAGTGTGCGCGCATGTGCAGTAGTTCCTCGCAGCCCAAATCTGTGCAGGCTGCGTGGGAGGAGCCCGAAGAATGCCGTCCCAAGCCCTGGCCGAATGGGCTTACCGGGCATTGAAGATCAGGACTCTGGCTTCCTTCCCGTTCAGCTCCCCCACCCCCAGCCTTCCCATTCAGCCTCCATCCCTCCCGTTCATCCTCCCCCAACCACCTTCCCTCCTGTTCATCCTTCCCCAACCACCTTCACTCCTTTTCAGCTCCACCGCCTCCCCCCCCCCCCTCCCGTTCAGCCTCCCACCACCCCCCCTCCCGTTCAGCCTCCCCCCCCCCCCTTCCCGTTCAGACTCCCCCCCCCCCCCCCCCTCCCTCCCGTTCAGCCTCCCCCCCTCCCTCCCGTTCAGCCTC
>NW_027251211.1:0-59590 GCF_044704955.1 Pristiophorus japonicus | reverse complement strand
GGCCACTCTTCCCTTCCCCCCCCCGCCACTCTTCCCTCCCGTCACTCCCCCTGTACAGGGATCGGGGAGCCCACTGACATTTTAATTCTTCTTCTTCAAAGGAGCTTTAATCGCCTCGTCATAACTGGTTAGATTTCAACAGGCTGAAATGTGAATCAAAGTGATTTGCCTTGAAGGAATGGTTTGAGCAAAAACAACTTGCATTTATATAACACCTTTAATGTTGTGAAACGTCCCATCACAGGAACAGCAATAAACAAAATTGACAGGGTGGTTTTAAGGAGGGTATTGAGGAAGGTAGAGAGATAGAGGTGGTGAGGTTTCGGGAGGGAGTTCTGGAGCTTTTGTTTCCTGTTCTGCTCTGGGCTGAGCTTCCAACAGCACATTCCCCCCTTCCCCCCCCCCCGCCCCCACACCACTCCATTTCCCCCCCCCCTCTCCACGCACCACTCCCACCCTCTGCTCTCTGCCACCTTCCCGCCCCTCCACGCACCACTCTCTCTGCCCCCCACCACTCCGTTTCCCCCCCCCACTCCGTTTCCCCCCCCCCACCCTCTGCTCTCTCCCCCCTCCACACACCACTCCCACCCTCTGCTCTCTGCCACCTTCCCGCCCCCCCCTCCACTCTGTACCCCCCCTCCACGCACCACTCTCTCTGCCCCCCACCACTCCGTTCCCCCCCCCCAACCCTCTGCTCTCTCCCCCCTCCACACACCACTCCCACCCTCTGCTCTCTGTTCCCCCCCACCACTCTGTCTCTTTCCCCCCCCCCCCCCTAGCACCACTCCCACTCTCTGCTCTCTCCCCACTTCCACCTCCTACCCCTCCCCTCAACACCTCAGTATCAAGAATTTGAGATACAAAGTGAGGCTGAAGAAAATTGGGAATGACATCCTGAACTGTGTCTGGAGCAGGATCACCGTGGCTCAGTGGGCAGCACTTTCTTATCTCTGAGTCAGAAGGTTGTGGGTTCAAGCCCCACTCCAGAGACTTGAGCGCAAAAATCTAGGCTGACACTCCCAGTGCATTACTGAGGGAGTGCTGCACTGTCGGAGGGGCAGTACTGAGGGAGTGCTACACTGTCGGAGGTGCCGTCTTTCGGATGAGACCTTAAACTGAGGCCCTGTCTGCTCCCTCAGGTGGACATAAAAGATCCCATGGCACTATTTCGAAGATGATCAGTGGAGTTATCCCCGGTGTCCTGGTCAATATTTATCCCTCAATCAGCATAACAAAAAGATAATCTGGTCATTATCACATTGCTGTTTGTGGGAGCCTGCTGTGCGCAGGTTGGCTGCCGTGTTTCCCACATTACAACAGTGACTACACTTGAAAAAGTACTTCATTGGCTGTGAAGCGTTTTGAAGGTATGAAAGGCGCTGTGTATATGCAAGTCCTTCCTTCAGGATAGGAGGAATCTGCGAGCTGGTCTTATGATACAAGGTAGTAACTGAAATGGAATGGGTTAATTCTGAATACTCCTTTCAAGTAAATTGTGGGAGTAGTTCAAGGGGGTCATACCTTCAAACTCATAAAAGCAAACTTAGAACTGATAGCAGAAAGTTCGTCACACACAAGAGAGTGACCCACACAAGGGACGGACTCCGAGATAGAGAAGTGAGGTGGAAACACTGGAATCACCGCAACAGGAGGAGACCATTCAGCCCCTCGAACCTGTTCTGCCATTCAGTGAGATCATGGCTGATCTGCGACCTAACCCCACAGACCCGCCTTTGTTTGGCCCATATCCCTTAATACCTTTGGTTAACAAAAAGCTATCAATCTCCAATTTAAAATTAACAATTGGTCTAACATCAAATTGCCGTTTGCGGAAGAGAGTTCCAAATTTCTCCCACCCTCTGTGTGTAGAAGTGTTTTCTAACTTCACTCCTGGAAGGTCTAGCTCTAATCTTCAGACTATGCCCCCTCGTCCCAGAATCCCCAACCAGCGGAAATAGTTTCTGTTTATCTGCCTTATCTGTTCCCCTTAATATCTGGAAATCTTCAATCAGATCACCACTTAATCTTACAACCCTAATTTATGTAATCTCTCATAATTTAACCCTTGATGTCTGGGTATCATTGTGGTAAACCTACAGTGCACTCCCTGTGGTGCTCCCAGTGCTCCAAGTGTGGTCTAACCAGGGTTTTGTACAGCTGCAGCATAACTTCTACTTCCTTGTATTCTTGATATTGAGGGATATTAAGGGATGTGGGGACAATGCAGGAAAGTGGAGTTGAGGTAGAAGATCAGCCATGATCTCATTGAATGGCGGAGCAGGCTCGAAGGGCCGAATGGCCGACTCCTAATTCTTATGTTATGTTCTTGTATAAAGGCCAGCATTCCATTAGTCTTTTTGCTTATTTTCTGTACCTGTTTGTGACATTTTAATGATCGATGTACCTGGACACCTCAATCTTTTTTTTAAACAAACGATTGGAACCTGTGATTGGGATTGGAGGGTGCCTGGGGATGGGTGAATTACTGGGCCAAATGGACTCTCTGCTCCGTACTTCTCATGCTCCTGTCCTTCAAGCCAATGTAATGTCGACTCGGACTGAGGGCCCGACAGGAACATAGAATCACAGAACCAGGAATCACAGAAGGAGGCCATTAGGCCCTTGGGTAGAGCTGTCCAATGAGTCCCATTCCCCCTTTTTTTTCCCCTTCAAGTATTTATGCAGTTTCCTTTTGAAAGTTCCCATTGACTCTGCTTTCACCGCCCCTTCAGGCAGCGCGTTCCAGATCATAATGTTCTGATTTGTGTGCGTACACCACCCCCCTAGGTCTCTCTGTTCCTACACTCCCTTTTAAAAAATTCTGCTAGTTAATTTACTTTGCCTCGCTCCTCATTCTTTCTTCCAAAATGCATCACTTCACACTTCACTGCATTAAATGTCATCTGCACTCACTTCATCTCACGTTCTCGGAATGACTCTGGGCCCTGGAACATAACCAATGCACCATGGCGCGCTGCACTGGAAGGGTGTACGATATGCTTTGGGCCGAGCCAAATGGGCCTCGGGGATCTCCTCGGGGATCTCATCGGGGCTCTACATTCTTTCCCTTCCTCGCTTCTTGCTGGGCTTGGCATCTCCATGTGTTGGACATGTTCTGTATCTGTTACACATTTAACGCAGTTTCTCTTGGAATATGAAAGTAGTTCAGCTGTCTCTCTCTCTCTCTCTCTCTCTCTCTCAATTGTTCCCGCTCGCAGTCGCTCAGCTGCTGTTTATTATCCACAATTTAACTTGTGAATTCTGTGTTCGTGGAGACGGGCATGTTCGTGCTGGCAAAGAAGAAGAAAGAACTTGTATTTATACAGCGCCTTTCATGTCCTCGGGATGTCCCAAAGCGCTTCGCAGCCAATGAAGTACTTTTGGAGTGTAGTCACTGATCTAATATGTGGGAAACAGGGCAGAAAAATTGCGCACAGTAAGCTCCCACAGAGAGCAATGTGCTAATGATCAGATAAGGGCAAAAAACGTTAGTAGGAGTTGTGTACAGACCTCCAAACAGTAATAGGGATGTTGGGGAGGGCATCAAACAGGAAATTAGGGGTGCATGCAATAAAGGTGTAGCAGTTATAATGGGTGACTTTAATATGCACATAGATTGGGCTAGCCAAACTGGAAGCAATACGGTGGAGGAGGATTTCCTGGAGTGCATAAGGGATGGTTTTCTAGACCAATATGTTGAGGAACCAACTAGGGGGGAGGCCATCTTAGACTGGGTGTTGTGTAATGAGAGAGGATTAATTAGCAATCTCATTGTGTGAGGCCCCTTGGGGAAGAGTGACCATAATATGGTGGAATTCTGCATTAGGATGGAGAATGAAACAGTAAATTCAGAGACCATGGTCCAGAACTTAAAGAAGGGTAACTTTGAAGGTATGAGGAGTGAATTGGCTAGGATAGATTGGCGAATGATACTTAGGGGGTTGACTGTGGATGGGCAATGGCAGACATTTAGAGACTGCATGGATGAATTACAACAATTGTACATTCCTGTCTGGCGTAAAAATAAAAAAGGGAAGGTGGCTCAACCGTGGCTATCTAGGGAAATCAGGGATAGTATTAAAGCCAAGGAAGTGGCATACAAATTGGCCAGAAATAGCAGCGAACCTGGGGACTGGGAGAAATTTAGAACTCAGCAGAGGAGGACAAAGGGTTTGATTAGGGCAGGGAAAATGGAGTACGAGAAGAAGCTTGCAGGGAACATTAAGGCGGATTGCAAAAGTTTCTATAGGTATGTAAAGAGAAAAAGGTTAGTAAAGACAAACGTAGGTCCCCTGCAGTCAGAATCAGGGGAAGTCATAACGGGGAACAAAGAAATGGCAGACCAATTGAACAAGTACTTTGGTTCGGTATTCACTAAGGAGGATACAAACAACCTTCCGGATATAAAAGGGGTCAGAAGATCTAGTAAGGAGGGGGAACTGAGGGAAATCTTTATTAGTCGGGAAATTGTGTTGGGGAAATTGATGGGATTGAAGGCCGATAAATCCCCAGGGTCTGATGGACTGCATCCCAGAGTACTTAAGGAGGTGGCCTTGGAAATAGCGGATGCATTGACAGTCATTTTCCAACATTCCATTGACTCTGGATCAGTTCCTATCGAGTGGAGGGTAGCCAATGTAACCCCACTTTTTAAAAAAGGAGGGAGAGAGAAAACAGGGAATTATAGACCGGTCAGCCTGACCTCAGTAGTGGGTAAAATGATGGAATCAATTATTAAGGATGTCATAGCAGTGCATCTGGAAAATGGTGACATGATAGGTCCAAGTCAGCATGGATTTGTGAAAGGGAAATCATGCTTGACAAATCTTCTGGAATTTTTTGAGGATGTTTCCAGTAAAGTGGACAAAGGAGAACCAGTTGATGTGGTATATTTGGACTTTCAGAAGGCTTTCGACAAGGTCCCACACAAGAGATTAATGTGCAAAGTTAAAGTGGGGGTAGTGTGCTGACGTGGATTGAGAACTGGTTGTCAGACAGGAAGCAAAGAGTAGGAGTAAACGGGTACTTTTCAGAATGGCAGGCAGTGACTAGTGGGGTGCCGCAAGGTTCTGTGCTGGGGCCCCAGCTGTTTACATTGTACATTAATGATTTAGACGAGGGGATTAAATGCAGTATCTCCAAATTTGCGGATGACACTAAGTTGGGTGGCAGTGTGAGCTGCGAGGAGGATGTTGTGAGGCTGCAGAGCGACTTGGATAGGTTAGGTGGGTGGGCAAATGCATGGCAGATGAAGTATAATGTGGATAAATGTGAGGTTATCCACTTTGGTGGTAAAAACAGAGAGACAGACTATTATCTGAATGGTGACAGATTAGGAAAAGGGAAGGTGCAACGAGACCTGGGTGTCATGGTACATCAGTCATTGAAGGTTAGCATGCAGGTACAGCAGGCGGTTAAGAAAGCAAATGGCATGTTGGCCTTCATAGCGAGGGCATTTGAATACAGGGGCAGGGAGGTGTTGCTACAGTTGTACAGGGCCTTGGTGAGGCCACACCTGGAGTATTGTGTACAGTTTTGGTCTCCTAACTTGAGGAAGGACATTCTTGCTATTGAGGGAGTGCAGCGAAGATTCACCAGACTGATTCCCGGGATGGCGGGACTGACCTATCAAGAAAGACTGGATCAACTGGGCTTGTATTCTCTGGAGTTCAGAAGAATGAGAGGGGACCTCATGGAAACGTTTAAAATTCTGACGGGTTTAGACAGGTTAGATGCAGGAAGAATGTTCCCAATGTTGGGGAAGTCCAGAACCAGGGGTCACAGTCTGAGGATAAGGGGTAAGCCATTTAGGACCGAGATGAGGAGAAACTTCTTCACCCAGAGAGTGGTGAACCTGTGGAATTCTCTACCACAGAAAGTAGTTGAGGCCAATTCACTAAATATATTCAAAAGGGAGTTAGATGAAATCCTTACTACTCGGGGGATCAAGGGTTATGGCGAGAAAGCAGGAAGGGGGTACTGAAGTTTCATGTTCAGCCATGAACTCATTGAATGGTGGTGCAGGCTAGAAGGGCTGAATGGCCTGCTCCTGCACCTATTTTCTATGTTTCTATGTTTCTATAATCTGTTTTAGTGATGTTGATTGAGGGATAAATATTGGGCCCAGGACACGGGGGAAAACTCCCCTGCTCTTCTTCGAAAAAGTGCCGTGGGATCTTTTACGTCCACCAGAAATGGCACCTTCCATCCGAATACGGATGCCGTCTCATCCGAAAGCCGGCACCTTCGACAATGCAGCACTCTCTCAGTACTGCCCCTCTGACAGTGCGGCTCTCCCTCAGTACTACCCCTCCGACAGTGCAGTGTTCCCTCAGCACTGCACTGGAGTGTCAGCCTCGATTTTTGTGCTCAAGTCTCTAGAGTGGGACCTGAACCCACAAACATCTGAATCAGAGGTGAGAGAGAGTGCTGCCCACTGAGCCACAGCTGACAGGAATGGAACACTTTCCCATTTCAGGCCCTCACTGTCCCATCAAACACACCCAGGGCAGGTACAGCACGGGTTAGATACAGAGTAAAGCTCCCTCTACACTGTCCCATCAAACACTCCCAGGGCAGGTACAGCACGGGGTTAGATACAGAGTAAAGCTCCCTCTACACTGTCCCATCAAACACTCCCAGGGCAGGTACAGCACGGGTTAGATACAGAGTAAAACTCCCTCTACACTGTCCCATCAAACACTCCCAGGGCAGGTACAGCACGGGTTAGATACAGAGTAAAGCTCCCTCTACACTGTCCCATCAAACACTCCCAGGGCAGGTACAGCACGGGTTAGATACAGAGTAAAACTCCCTCTACACTATCCCATCAAACACTCCCAGGGCAGGTACAGCATTGTGAACACATGAATTATAATGTGAAAATTTGACCAGATTTAAGGTTTCATAGAAAGAAAATCTCTGCAGGCTTTGGATTTTAATATTTTATAGAGCAGGTAAGGAAAAGAGAATGAGATTACGTTGCTAAGTCAGAGAGCTAGAAGTGGTGTTCTCCATCTCCTCTCCCACTCCCTTTGCCCCACCATCGGCGGCCATGCCTTCAACTGCCTGGACCCTAAGCTCTGGCATTCCCTCCCTAAATCTCTCCACCTCTCCCACCTTTAAGATGCTCCAAACCTTTGGTAACCTGTCCTAATATCTCCCTGTGTGACTCGGTGTCAAATTTTTGTCTGATCTAAGCTCCTGTGAAGCGCCTTAGGAGGTTTTACTATGTTAAAGGCGCTATAAAAATGCAGCTGTGGCGCAGTGCGCAGCACACTCTTGCCTCTGAGTCACAAGGTCGTGGATTCAAGTCCCACTCCTGGAACGAGGTCAAAAAAAATCCAGACTGATACTCTCACTGCCAGTATGGAGGGAGTGCTGCATTGTCGGAGGGGCAGTACTGAGGGAGTGCAGCACTGTCGGAGGGGCACTGCTGAGGAAGCGCTGCACTGTCAGAGAGGGAGGACTGAGGGAGCGCCGCACGGTCGAAGGGGCAGTACTGAGGGAGCGCTGCACTGTCGGAGGTGCCGTCTTTCAGATGAGATGTTAAACCGAGGCCCCGTCTGCCCTCTCAAGTGGACATAAAAGATCCCATGGCACTATATCGAAGAAGAGCAGGGGAGTTCTCCTCGGTGTCCTGGAGCCAATATTTATCCCTCAATCAACATACCAAAAAAGCAGATTTTCTGGTCATTATCACATTGCTGTTTGTGGGAGTTTGCTGTGCGCAAATTGGCTGCAGTGTTTCCTACATTACAACAGTGACTACACTCCAAAAGGTCTTAATTGGCTGTAAAGCACTTCGACATGTTCAATGGTTGTGAAAGGCGCTATAGAAATGCAAGTCTTTCTTCTATATAACTGCGAGCTGTTACTGTGCAGTGCTGTACAATTGTCAGACAGAATCATTCATCATAATGAAGTTGCATCATCATAGGCAGTCCCTCGGAATCGAGGAAGACTTGCTTCCACTCTTACTATGAGTCCTTAGGTGGCTGAACAGTCCAATACGAGAACCACAGTCTCTGTCACAGGTGGGACAGATAGTCGTTGAGGGTAAAGGAGGGTGGGACAGGTTTGCTGCCCACTCTTTCCGATGCCTGCGCTTGATTTCTGCATGCTCTCGCTGATGAGACTCGAGGTGCTCAGCGCCCTCCCGGATGCACTTCCTCCACTTAGAGCGGTCTTTGGCCAGGGACGCCCAGGTGTCAGTGAGGATGTTGCACTTGAGGGTGTCCTTGTAACATTTCCTCTGCCCACGTTTGGCTCGTTTGTCATAAAGGAGTTCCGAGTAGTGTGTTTGCTTTGGGAGTCTCGTGTCTGGCATGTGGACAATGTGACCTGCCCAGTGGAGCTGATCAAGTGTGGTCAGTGCTTCAATGCTGGGGATGTTAGCCTGGTCGAGGACGCTAATGTTAGTGCGTCTGTCCTCCCAGGGGATTTGTAGGATCTTGCAGAGACATCTTTGGTGGTATTTCTCCAGCGTCTTGAGGTGTCTACTGTACATGGTCCATGTCTCTGAGCCATACAGGAGGGCGGGTTTTACTGCAGCCCTGTAGATCATGAGCTTGGTGGCAGATTTGAGGGCCTGGTCTTCAAACACTCTTTTCCTCAGGCGGCCGAAGGCTGCACTGGCGCACTGGAGGCGGTGTTGAATCTCGTCGTCAATGTCTGCTCTTGTTGATCAGAGGCTCCCAAAGTATGGGAAATTGTCCACATTGTCCAAGGCTGCGCCGTGGATCTTGATGACTGGGGGGGCAGTGCTGTGCGACGAGGACAGGCTGGTGGAAGACCTTTATCTTACGGATATTTAGCATAAGGCCCATGCTTTCATGTGCCTCAGTAAATTCATCGACTATGTCCTGGAGTTCAGCCTCTGTATGTGCGCAAACGCAGGTGTCGTCCGCGTATTGTAGCTCGACGACAGAGGTTGGGATGGTCTTGGACCTGGCCTGGAGATGGTGAAGGTTGAACAGGTTCCCACTGGTTCTGTAGTAGCTTATTGACTGTGAGGTGGAGCATCGCAGCGAGGAAGATGGAGAAGAGGGTTGGGGCGATGACGCAGCCCTGTTTGACCCCGGTCCGGGCGTGGATTGGGTCTGTAATGGATCTGTTGGTAAGGATCATGGCCTGCATGTCGTCGTGGAGCAGGCGGAGGATGGTGATGAACTTTTGGGGGCATCCGAAACGGAGGAGGACGCTCCATAGACCGACGTGGTTGACAGCGTCAAAGGCTTTTGTAAGGCCGAAGAAGTCCATGTATAAGGGCTCGTGCTGTTCCCTGCATTTATCCTGCAGCTGTCGCGCTGCAAAAATCATGTCCGTTGTGCCCCGTGGGGGACGAAATCCGCACTGTGTCTCTGGAAGGAGTTCCTTGGCCACAGGGAGAAGATGGTTGAGGAGGACTCTGCGAATGACTTTCCCAGTGGCTGATAGCAGGGTGATTCCTCTGTAGTTGCTGCAATCGGACTTGTCCCCTTTTTTAAAGATAGTCACGATCACTGCATCTCTGAGATCTCCCGGCATGCTCTCCTCCCTCCAGATGAGAGAGATGAGGTCATTTATTTGCGGCATACTTTAGCGCCTCAGCAGGAATTCCATCTGCTCCTGTAGCCTTGTTGTTCTTAAGGTGTCTTACAGCTTTTTCTACCTTGTGCAGTGTTGGTGTTTTACTGAGGTGCTGGCGGGTAGCATGCTGCGGAATGGAGTCGAGAACACTCAAGTCAAAGACAGAGTCTCGATTGAGGAGATCTTTAAAGTGCTCCCTCCAGCGGCCCTGACAGGCTTGGTGTCCTTGATGAGTGTTTCCCTGTTCTTGGCCAACAGCGGGCTGGGGCCTTGGGAGTTTGGACCGTAGGTGGCCTTGACTGCGATGAAGAATCCTCACACATCATGGCTGTCGGCCAGCTGCTGTATCTCCTGTGCTTTCTCCATCCACCACCTGTTCTTTAGGTCCCGGGTTTTTTGTTGGACCTTAGCCTTGAGCCGTCTGTAATGCTGCTTTGCTGTTCCCGAGTTGGGTTGTTATTTAAGGCTCAGAAATGTCCTGCACTTACGATCTATTAGTTCTTCGATCTCCTGATCATTCTCATCAAACCAGTCCTGGTGTTTTCTGGTTGAGTGACCAAGTGTCTCTTCACAGGCACTGGTTATGGAGGCCCGGAGGACAGACCAAGCGCTGTAGGCATTCTGCGTCTTGGTCATCAAGGCACGCCAGGTTAGCTGTGAGGCGCTGACTGTTTAGGGCTCTCTTAGCTGGCACCGGCATTGACTTTTTTGTGGCACTGCTTCTGCTGTGCCCCTCCGCTTTTGGGCTATGTTGATGGATCGGATTAGGCGGTGTTCCGTCCAACAGTCGTCAGCTCCTGTCATGGCGCGGGTGATGTGCACATCCTTGCGATCCCTGGCTAAGTTGCACCTAATGCAGAACTTGTGTTTGTAGAGGAGGTTGAGCTGGTTAAGGGTCCAACTCTGGGTGAACCTCAATTACTTTGAATACGATAGAGGCTCATTGGCACCGAATTTGGGGAAACTGCTGGGTCAGTCTCAAACTCCTGATCTTTCAGTGTTGCATCAACGGAAGGAACTTAAATTGGTGCTCAAAGCACTCGGCCGCTCCTGGATGTGTTTGGAGGCAGCCTGGCTCCCAGTCAATCCCAGCGCAGGGAGCCTTCCTGCTTTCAATTGTGTTCTGCAGTCGGTGCCCAATTGATCTCTGTCCAAATGGCCAATGGACCTAAAGCTCCAAACAGTGCAGGATAGTTAATGTCAGGAGAACTTTATTTTTCTACTTGCTCTCCTGGCAGACACTGACTCTCACTGGGGTACAGTTCCACACACACTGACTCTCATTGGGGTACAGTTCCACACACACTGACTCTCACTGGGGTACAGTTCCACACACACTGACTCTCACTGAGGTACAGTTCCACACCCACTGACTCTCACTGGGGTACAGTTCCACACACTCTGACTCTCACTGGGGTACAGTTCCACACACACTGACTCTCACTGGGGTACAGTTCCACACCCACTGACTCTCACTGGGGTACAGTTCCACACACTCTGACTCTCACTGGGGTACAGTTCCACACACACTGACTCTCACTGGGGTACAGTTCCACACACACTGACTCTCACTGGGATACAGTTCCACACACACTGACTCTCACTGGGGTACAGTTCCACACACACTGACTCTCACTGGGGTACAGTTCCACACACACTGACTCTCACTGGGGTACAGTTCCACACACTCTGACTCTCACTGGGGTACAGTTCCACACACACTGACTCTCACTGGGGTACAGTTCCACACACACTGACTCTCACTGGGATACAGTTCCACACACACTGACTCTCACTGGGGTACAGTTCCACACACACTGACTCTCACTGGGGTACAGTTCCACACACACTGACTCTCACTGGGGTACAGTTCCACACACACTGACTCTCACCGGGGTACAGTTCCACACACACTGACTCTCACTGGGGTACAGTTCCACACACACTGACTCTCACTGTACAGTTCCACACACACTGACTCTCACTGGGGTACAGTTCCGCAGACACTGACTCTCACTGGGGTACAGTTCCACACACACTGACTCTCACTGGGGTACAGTTCCACACACACTGACTCTCACTGGGGTACAGTTCCACACACACTGACTCTCACTGGGGTACAGTTCCACACACACTGACTCTCACTGGGGTACAGTCCCACACACACTGACTCTCACTGGGGTACAGTTCCACACGCACTGACTCTCACTGGGGTACAGTTCCACACACACTGACTCTCACTGGGATACAGTTCCACACACACTGACTCTCACTGGGATACAGTTCCACAGGCACTGACTCTCACTGGGGTACAGTTCCACACGCACTGACTCTCACTGGGATACAGTTCCACAGGCACTGACTCTCACTGGGATACAGTTCCACACACACAGACTCTCACTGGGATACAGTTCCACACGCACTGACTCTCACTGGGATACAGTTCCACAGGCACTGACTCTCACTGGGGTACGGGTTCCACACACACTGACTCTCACTGGGGTACAGTTCCATACACACTGACTCTCACTGGGGTACAGTTCCACACGCACTGACTCTCACTAGGGGATAGTTCTGTGTTTAGGACTGGGAGCCATCCGGTTTAGACATAGAAAACATAAAAAATAGGTGCAGGAGTAGGCATTCGGCCCTTCAAACCTGCACCGCCATTCAATGAGTTCATGGCTGAACATGCAACCTCAGTACCCCATTCCTGCTTTCTCGCCATACCCCTTGATCCCCCTAGTAGTAAGGACTACATCTAACTCCTTTATAGAAAAATATTGAGAGACTTGAGCCCATAATCGAGGCTGGCACTCCCACTGCAGGACCATGGGAGTGCTGCACTGCCGGAGGTGCCAACTTTCATTAAACCGAGACATTAAAGTGAGGTCCTGTCTGCTCCCTCAGGCGAACGTATAAGATCCCAGGGCACTATTTTGAAGAAGAGCAGGACAGCTGCCCAACATTTATCCCTCCACCAACGCAGTATTTTGCTTTTGTAGTAAGGTTTCCAGTTTGGTTCATAAGCACTCCTTCAGTACTGCACTGGGAGTACTAGCCTAGATCTTGTATGGTAGTCTGGAGTGGGACTTGACTCCACAACCTTCTGAAGCAAAGGCGAGAGTGCTTCCAACTGAACCATGCTGTGGATTGCTGTAACAAGGAGCTGACACTAAGTGTCCCTTCTGTATTGCAAACTACATACTATGATTCTATCAGATGAGTAGACATTTTTTAACGCAGCGAGTTGTGATGATTAGGAACGCACTACCTTAAAGGGCGCTGGAAGCAGATTCAATAATAACTTTCATAAAGGATATAGCGGTGAGAGATCGTGGCGGAGGTGCGGCGAATGTTTGTGGCGGAGGAGTGGCGAGAGACTGTGGCGGAGGTGTGGCAAATGAGGATATGGGGCCCAGAAGAGGCGTGGGCCCAGGGGCAGCATGGGCTAGCTCACACTGCGATATGTGTACGCACTAGGTCCGTGCACGAAAGCAGGTCTCCAGACGTCCTGGTTAACTCTTGCCTAGCTCTGTCAAGCCCGTGTGGTGGCTGGTGTGCAACGATCACCACACGTTAAAAAAAATCCACGCATAAGCATCTTCCTCCCCCTCACCTGGAGTTCAGGACTGGAACATCGGGTCCTTCATTGAAACATCTGTGAACTCCTGTGGAAGCAAGTCATCCTTGTTCAAGGGACCGCCTATGAGTGAGTGCTTACCTGGTCTTTATCAGATTGCTGTTTATGGGAGATTGCTGTGCGCAAATTGGCTGCCACGTTTCCTACATTACAACAGTGTCTACACTTCAGAAAGTACTTAATTGGCTGTGAAGTGCTTTTGGGCGTCCTGAGGTGGTTTAAGTCTTTTCTATACTGCACAATTTCTGTGTTGTGTTTCTGCAAGGCAGTGTGATCAAAACAGGACCGGCAACAGAGCTGTGAAATTCGGCACATAGCCGCGACTTGCACACACTTAAGCTCGGAAAAATGTCTCGGCTGTTCAGGAATGTTGCAGAGCAAATGTTTATAAGGTACTCAAATAAAGCTTGTTCTTTAGAACACGCAAGACATTTTTTTATAAAATCCCGCAGACAGCTTGGCGGGAGCTTTCTTCGAAAGTGGGATTCTCAGACTACAGAGGGCTCACTGTGCAATAGCATCACCGCTCCTGATCAGCGTCACTCTTGCATGGGCTCTTGTGTTGTTCCTTGAGGGGGGATGGTCGTGGACAGATGCATTTTGGGAAAATTAGGCAAGCAATTGAGGCAGAAAGGAACAGAAGGAAATGCTGATAGGGTTGGGAGGGAGCTTGTGTGGAGCACGGACCAGCTGGGCCGAATGGCCCATGTGTACGTTGCAAATGCAGTCGGTAAGTGTAATGTGTTTGCTTCATGAGTTCTTTGCTCAAGAATTCATAGAAAAACATTGCTATTAAGAACTAGTAGTTTATTAGCAAAGGTTTAACAATCACATTACACATTACTGGTTCATCCACCAGACTCACAACCACCTGCCTCATCGTGGATCCCCTGAACCCAACTGGCTGGGGTTTTATTGAATCTTGTGAACATCATGTGACTGGCTAAGCCACTCCCAACTCAACAGCTCAACAAACCTGTGAGCATACACTAACAAAATCAATTCCTCCCTTCCCCACTTTGCCAATAATGAGCTTTACTCAGGAAATATTCACCCAGAATTTGGGCTAATTGGACATCCACCGGTGAGCAGGACAGAGCAAGTTGTTCAATCCGTGCCTCTGCCCCACTGGACTCCGTCTACACTCCCTCCATCACTGGCGCACCGTGGCTGCAGTGTGCACCATCCACAAGATGCACTGCAGCAACTCGCCAAGGCTTCTTCGGCAACACCTCCCAAACCCGCGACCTCTACCACCTAGAAGGACAAGGGCAGCAGGTGCATGGGAACACCACCACCTCCTCCGTTCCCCTCCAGGTCACACACCATCCTGACTTGGAAATATATCAGCCGTTCCTTCATCGTTGCTGGGTCAAAATCCTGGAACTCCCTC
The DNA here is from genome assembly GCF_044704955.1 of Pristiophorus japonicus. Classification (NCBI taxonomy): domain Eukaryota; kingdom Metazoa; phylum Chordata; class Chondrichthyes; family Pristiophoridae; genus Pristiophorus; species Pristiophorus japonicus. The sequence goes on along the minus strand of NW_027251211.1, from coordinate 44,984 downwards.
CCTAACAGCACTGTGGGAGCACCTTCACTACACGGACTGCAGCGGTTCAAGAAGGCGGCTCACCACCATCTTCTCAAGGGCAATTAGGAATGGGCAATAAATGCTGGTCTTGCCAGCGATGCCCACATCCTGAGGATGGATATTAACAAAACACAGGTGTCCACTTGTATAGTCTTGTTATTCTTTGTAGAGGTTTTGATACAATGTAGTGTTTTGCTGGGCCACTTCAGAGGGCAGTTAAGACAATACCATGTTGGGTGTGGGACTGGAGTCACCTATAGGCCCAGGGTGAGGATGGCAGGTTTCCTTCCCTAAAGGGACATCAGTGAACCAGCTGGGTTTTTACACCAATCCGACAGCTTCACGCTCACTTTTACTGACTTCAGCTTTTTATTTCCAGATAGGTTTCAACTCCCGTCCTCAGGCTTATTGGTCCATAAAGAAAAAGAGAAAGACTTGCATTTATATATTGCCTTTCACGACCACCGGACACCTCAAAGTGCTTCACAGCCAATGAAGTACTTTTGGAGTGTCATCACTGTTATAATGTGGGAAACTCGGCAGCCAATTTGCGCACAGCAAGCTCCCACAAACAGCAATGTGATAATGATCAGATAATCTGTTTTTTAGTGATGTTGATAGAGAGATAACTATTGGCCCAAGACACCAGGGAGAACTCCCCTGCCCTTCTTCAAAATAGTGCCTTGGGATCTTTTACGTCCATCTGAGAGGACAGATGGGGCCTTGGTTTAATGTCTCATCTGAAAGACAGCACCTCCAACAGTGCAGCATTCCCTCAGTACTGCCCCTCCGACATCGCAGCGCTCCCTCAGTACTGCCCCTCCGACAGTGCAGCACTCCCTCAGTACCACCCCTCTGACAGTGCAGCGCTCCCTCGGTACCGCCCCTCTGACAGCGCGGCGCTCCCTCAGTACCGCCCCTCCGACAGTGCAGCGCTCCCTCGGTACCGCCCCTCCGACAGCGCGGCGCTCCCTCAGTACCACCCCTCCGACAGCGCAGTGCTCCCTCGGTACTGCCCCTCTGACAGCGCAGCGCTCCCTCGTCACTGGCACTGGGAGTGTTGGCCTGGATTTTGTGCTGGGCTCCCTGGACTGGTGGGAGGGGTAGAGGGTGGGGGAGGAAGGGAGCGTATCTGTGGCCCTGGGAACTGGAAGAATTTGCAGATCTTCACTCAAGCATTCGATCTCCCTTTCTCCTTGAGTGAACTGTCGGTTTGTGTACTGGGGCACTGGGCCAGGCGAGTGATTGGTGCGCGTTTCCTGAGCACTGGATCCCTGCAGGCTGAAAGGTGAGCTCCTTCAGTGATTATCGATTCTTCAGCCTGGCCGGGGCTTTAGGGGGAATAATACATGCTGCAAGTTGGAACAAGCGGTGTTCTAACCATTCCAACATTTGCAGAACCATTTACCGTATTTCCCCCAAAATGCACGCACAATGTGAATTATTCTTTTGACGTGCTGTGTCCTTTTTTTTCCCTTTGCCTTTAACAAGCTCCATCCCTCCCAAACTCACCTTGTTCACCCGCTGGAATATGCTACCCCCTCAGGAGGCATTATCACATTGCTGTTTGGGGGAGCTTGCTGTGCGCAAATTGCCTGCTGCGTTTCCTACATTACAACAGTGACTACATTTCAAAAAGGACTTAATTGACTGTAAAGCGCACCAGAACGTCCTGAGGTTGTTAAAAGTGCGGTAGAAAAGCAAGTCTTTTGTTGTCCGAGGGGAGTGTGGTACAGGGTGTGGTGTTAGAGGCACCTACAGTAACGGTGAAGGAAGTGATTGTCTTTGCTCCAGGGCTGTGGGGAAAGAGCAGGGGGAGTGGGACTAATTGGACAGCCGAATGGCTTGCTCCTGTGCTGCATGATTCGCCTCCCCAGAGGGCTGCTAGCGGCCCCAGTAACTCCTGCTTGTGTCTGCCGCAGTGCCTCCTGTAGGTGAATAGTCTGGCAGTCCGGATTGGCGTATCAAGGATTGGCTGAGGTTTTGGGCTGGTGGAGGTGGGATAGCGGAGGAAAATAGTGTTGTAGTCCCTGCCTTCAGCAGAGGAGGGGGATGAGGTGATGGGCAAGGGTGTGGGGGTGGATATCATGGTGAAGTCACACAGCAGAGATGATGTCTTATCTCTTGCAGCTGCTGGTCGGCAGGTTCTGGAAGGTTCTTGGTCTGGAAAGGGAGGTTTGGTCCGTCAGCGTTACAACATCGATAAGGTAGGTGACCTCTCGGGCCTTACACAGGGGGAGCGGGTCCCTGAGGGAGGGGGCTTTTAATCTGACGCACAGCTCTAATCCCACCCTCCCCTCCCCTCACCAAATAAACACACGGGAGGCTCTCCCTGAAACCCCTTCACCCACCCCTCAGTGGGAGCTCGGATTCACTGGGTCGGTCAAAGGTGCTTCCTTGAGAAAATATTCTTGCCGGGCATTGTTGGCTTTGAGCTCGATTTCTGACTGATTTCGAAGTCACCCTTAAAACCCCAGTCAATATTCGACCCTCAGCTCGGCGTCCGGGTTTGAAGGCCAGGGTCAGCGAGTTGTTGCAATCTAGAATGTGCTGCCTGAAAGTGCGGTGGTAGCCACCATCGTAATACACTGATAGCAGCACAGTGTCAGCTGTGGCTCAGTGGGCAGCACTCTCGCCTCTGAGTCAGAAGGTCATGGGTTCAAATCCCACTTCAGGGACTTGAGCACACAAATCCAGGCTGATAATCCCAGTGCAGTACTGAGGGAGCACCGCACTGTCGGAGGGGCAGTACTGAGGGAGCGCCGCACTGTCGGAGGGGCGGTGCTGAGGGAGCGCCGCACTGTCAGAGGGGCGGTGCTGAGGGAGCGCCGCACTGTCGGAGGGGCGGTGCTGAGGGAGCGCCGCACTGTCGGAGGGGCGGTGCTGAGGGAGCGCGGCACTGTCGGAGGGGCTGTGCTGAGGGAGCGCCGCACTGTCAGAGGGGCGGTGCTGAGGGAGCGCGGCACTGTCGGAGGGGCAGTGCTGAGGGAGCGCCGCACTGTCAAAGGGGCGGTGCTGAGGGAGCGCGGCACTGTCGGAGGGGCGGTGCTGAGGGAGCGCCGCACTGTCGGAGGGGCAGTGCTGAGGGAGCACCACACTGTCGGAGGGGCAGTGCTGAGGGAGCGCTGCATTATCGGAGGGGCAGTATTAAGGGAGCATTGCATTGTCGGAGGTGCTGTCTTTCGGATGAGACGTTAAACTGAGCCTTTGTCTGCCCTCTTAGGTGGACGTAAAAGATCCCATGGCCACTATTTTGAAGAGGAGCAGGGGAGTTCTCCCCGGTGTCCTGGGGCCAATATTTATCCCTCAATCAACGTAACAAAAAACAGATTATCTGGTCATTATTACATTGCTGTTTGTGAGAGCTTGCTGTGCGTAAATTGGTTGCCGTGTTTCTGACATTTTAACAGTGACTACACTCTAAAAGTACTTCAGTGGCTGTAAAAGTCTGGCGGGTGTGAACTGCACCATATATATGCAAGTCTTTCTATCTATTCAAAATCGAAGACTAACGGAAAAGAGCAAGGATGGATTACATAGAATTATACCGAGTGTACAGGCCATTCGGCCTAACTGCTCCGTGCGGGTGTTTATGCTCCACACCAGCCTCCTCCCCCCCTCTTCATCTCACCCCATCACCATATCCTTCTATTCCTTTCTCCCTCATGTGTTTATCCAGCTTCCCCTTAAATGCATCTCTGCTATTCGCCTCAACCCCTCCCTGTGGCAGCAAGTTTCACATTCAAACCACTCCCTGGGGTAATATATTAACATAGATAAAGGATTGGCTAACTAACAGAAAACAGAGAGTCGGGATAAATGGGTCATTTTCCGGTTGGCAAAAAGTGACTAGTGGGGTGCCGCAGGGATTAATGGTGGAGCCTCAACTATTTACAATCTATATTAATGACTTGGATGAAGGAACCTAGTTTAATGTAGTCAAGTTTGCTGATGATACAAAGATGGGTGGGAAAGCAAATTGTGAGGAGGACACAAAAAATCTGCAAAGGGATATAAATAGGCTAAGTGAGTGGACAAAAATTTGGCAGGTGGAGTATTATGTGGGAAAATGTGAGGTTATCCACTTTGGTAGAAAAAGTAGAAAAGCAAATTATAATTTAAATGGCGAAATATTGCAAAGTGCTGCAGTACAGAGGGACCTGGAGGTCCTTGTGCATGAAACACAAAAGGTTAGTATGCAGCTACAGCAAATAATCAGGAAGGCAAATGGAATGTTGGCCTTTATTGCAAGGGGGATAGAGTATAAAAGCAGAGAGGTCCTGCTACAACTGTACAGGATATTGGTGAGGCCACACCTGGAGTACTGCATGCAGTTTTGGTCTCCGTATTTAAAGAAGGCTATACGTGCAATGGAGGCTGTTGATTCCAGAGATAAGGGGTTTGACTTATGAAGATAGGTTGTGTAGATTGGGCCTATACTCATTGGAGTTCGGAAGACAGAGGTGATCTTATCGAAACATATAAGATAATGAGGGTGCTCGACAGGGTGGATGCAGAGAGGATATTTCCACTCATAGGGGAACTAAAACTACGGGACATAATCTCAGACTAAGAGGGCGCCCATTTAAAACTGCGATGAGGTGGAATTTCTTCTATGATGATTGTAAATCTATGGAATTCTCTGCCCCAGAGAGCTGTGGAGGCTGGGTCATTGAATATACTTAAGGCGGAGATAGACAGATTTTTGAGTGATAATGGAATAAAGGGTGAAGGGGAGTGGGCAGGGAAGTGAGTCCATGATCAGATCAGCCATGATATTAAATGGCAGAGCAGGCTCAAGGGGCCAGGTGGCCTATTCCTGCTTCTATTTCTTAAGTTCTTGTGTAGCGCCACTCTCTGGGTAAAGAAGTTTCTCCTGAATTCCCAATTGGATTTATTAGTGACTATCTTGTACTGATGGCCCCTAGTTCGGAAGTAGGGATGAGAGGAGGCTCGCGTGGAGCATAAATTTTGGCAGGGACCTGTTGGGCCGAATGGCCTGTAATCAAAGACAAAGGGTAATTGTGAAACCGCCGCTTTGCCCTTTAAGAATTCTTTTAACACCCTCTCGGATACTTTAGAATCTATCCCTTGTAACCTCGAGGCAGTAATTATATGGGCAGAGTCTTTTTTTAATAGCAAACAATTTTCAAAAAATAATATTTGTTTTTGAGAAACTGGGCAATGGAGCTGGAGCATTTGTTTGGAATTACAGCCACCAGGGTCCTTTTGAAGTGTCTGGCAAACATTTTATTTTCTTTCACAAAGACCGTTAATTAGGCCAAGACTCAAGTCATCCAATGATCACTGAAGGTGAGTGCATGGGTTGAAATAATAATTAAAAAGGCTAATGGAATGTTGGCCTCGATCTCCAGGGGGTCTGGAATGCAAAGGGCTGGAAGTTATGTTACTGTTACATAAAGCGCTGGTGAGACCCCACCTGGAGTAACTGTGTTCCGTTCTGGGCACCGCACTTCAGGGAGGATATACTGGCTCGGAGGGGGTGCGGTGCAGATTCACCAGAATGATACCGGCGCTAAAAAGGTTAAATTCTGAGCGCAGGTTGTGTAGACTGGGCTTGTATTCCCTCGAGGTTAGAAGATTAAGGGGTGATCGAATCGATGATTAAAGGATTCGATCGGGTAGATAGAAAGAGAGACTTTTTCCTCTGGTGGGGGGAGTCCAGAACAAGGGGGCAGAACCTTAAAATTAGAGCCAGGCCGTTCAGGGGTGATGTCAGGAAGCACTTCTTCACACAAAGGGTGCTGGGAATCTCTGACTCTCTCCCTCAAAATGCTGTTGAGGCCGGGGGACAATTGGAGCTTTCAAAACTAAGATCGATGGAATTTTGTTGGGAAAGGTTTTGTTTTATTCGGTCACGGGGTGTGAGCGTCGTTGGCAAGGACATAGAATCATAAAACGGTTACAGCACAGCATGGGGTCATTTGGCCTTTCGAGCCTGTGCCAGCTCTCTGCAAGAGCATTTCAACCAGTCCCACTCCCCCGCCCTTTCCCCGTAGCCCTGCAAATTTTTTCCTTCAGCTACTTATCCAATTCCCTTTTGAAAGCCACGATCGAGTGTGCCACCACCACCCTCTCAGGCAGCGCATTCCAGATCTTAACCACTCGCTGCGTAAAAAAGTGTTTCCTCATGTTGCCTTTGGTTTTTCTGCCAATCACCTTAAATCTGTGTCCTCTGGTTCTCGACCCTTCCGCCAATGGGATCAGTTTCTCTCTATCTTCTCTGTCCAGACACCTCATCATTTTGAACACCTCTATCAAATCTTCAATTAACATTCTCTGCTCCAAGGAGAACAACCCCAGCTTCTCCAGACTATCCACGTAACTGAAGTTCCTCATAGTTGGAATCATTCTCGTAAATCTTGTTTGCACCCTCTCTAAGTCCGTCACAGCCTTCCTAAAATGTGGTGCCAAGAATTGAACACAATACTCCAATTGTGGCCAAACCAGTGTTCATCATAACAAAGTTCATCATAACTTTTTTGTTTTTGTACTCTGTGCCTCTATATATGAAGCCCAGGATCCCATATGCTATTTTAACCACTTTCTCAAACTGCCCTGCCACCTTCAACGATTTATGCACATATACTCCTCGGCCTCTCTGTTCATGCACAGCCTTTAGGATTGTAACCTTTAGTTTATATTGCCTCTCCTACCAAAATGTATCACTTTGCACTTTTCTGCGTTATATTTCATCTGCCACGTATCCGCCCATTCCACCACCCTGCCTATGCCCTCTTGAAGTCTATCACTATCCTCCTCACTGTTCACTATACTTCCAAGTTTTGTGTCATCTGCAAATTTTGAAATTGTGCCCTGTACACCCACATCCAAGTCATTAATATATATCAAGAAAAGCAGTGGTCCTAGTACCGATCCCTGGGGAACACCACTGTCTACCTTCCTCCAGTCCCAAAAACCGTTCACCACTACTCTCTGTTTCCTGTCCCTGAGACAATTTAGCATCCATGCTGTCACTGTCCCTTTTATTCCATGAGCTTCAACTTTGCTGGCAAACCTATTATGTGGCCCTTTGTCGAAATCCATGAACACTACATCAACTGCATTGCTTTCATCAACTCTCTCTGTTACCTGATCAAAAAACTCAATTAAGTTAATTAAACACGATTTGCCTTCAACAAATCCATGTTGGCTTTCCTTAATTAATCCACACTTGTTCAAGTGACTTTTAATTTTGTCCCTGATTATCATTTCTAAAAGCTTCCCCACGACCGAGGTTAAACTGACTGGCTTGTAGTTGCTGGGTTTATCCTTACACCTTGTTTGAACAATGACGTAACATTTGCAATTCTCCAGTCCTCTGGCACAACCCCCGTATCTAAGGAGGATTGGAAGATTATGGCCAGAAACATAGAAACATAGAAAATAGGTGCAGGAGTAGGCCATTCGGCCCTTCGAGCCTGCACCGCCATTCAATGAGTTCATGGCTGAACATGCAACTTCAGTACCCCATTCCTGCTTTCTCGCCATACCCCTTGATCCCTCTAGTAGTAAGGACTACATCTAACTCCTTTTTGAATATATTTAGTGAATTGGCCTCAACAACTTTCTGTGGTAGAGAATTCCACAGGTTCACCACTCTCTGGGTGAAGAAGTTTCTCCTCATCTCGGTCCTAAATGGCTTACCCCTTATCCTCAGACTGTGACCCCTGGTTCTGCGCTTCCCCAACATTGGGAACATTCTTCCTGCATCTAACCTGTCAAAACCCGTCAGAATTTTAAATGTTTCTATGAGATCCCCTCTCATTCTTCTGAACTCCAGTGAATACAAGCCCAGTTGATCCAGTCTTTCTTGATATGTCAGTCCCACCATCCTGGGAATCAGTCTGGTGAACCTTTGCTGCACTCCCTCAATAGCAAGAATGTCCTTCCTCAAGCTAGGAGACCAAAACTGTAAACAATACTCAAGGTGTGGCCTCACCAAGGCCCTGTACAACTGTAGTAACACCTCCCTGCCCCTGTACTCAAATCAAGGCCAACATACCATTTGCTTTCTTAACCGCCTACTGGACCTGCATGCCAACCTTCAATGACTGATGTACCATGACACCCAGGTCTCGTTGCACCTCCCCTTTTCCTAATCTGTCACCATTCAGATAATAATCTGTCTCTCTGTTTTTACCACCAAAGTGGATAACCTCACATTTATCCACATTATACTTCATCTGCCATGCATTTGCCCACTCACCTAACCTACCCAAGTCACTCTGCAGCCTCATAGCATCCTCCTCGCAGCTCACACTGCCACCCAACTTAGTGTCATCCGCAAACTTGGCGATACTACATTTAATCCCCTCGTCTAAATCATTAATGTACAATGTAAACAGTTGGGGCCCCAGCACAGAACCTTGCGGTACCCCACTAATTGCTGCCTGCCATTCTGAAAAGTACCCATTTACTCCTACTCTTTGCTTCCTGTCTGCCAACCAGTTCTCAATCCACGTCAGCACACTACCCCCAGTCCCATGTGCTTTAACTTTGCACATTAATCTCTTGTGTGGGACCTTGTCGATTTCTTCTTCACTTCCCTCAGCATCCTAGGATGTATCCCATCCGGTCCTGGTAATTTCTCTACTTTAAGTACAGCCAGCCTTTCTACCTCCTTCTTGTCAATTCCTATCCCATCCTGTATCTCCACTACCTCCTCTTTCACTATGACTTTGGCAGCATCATCTTTCTTGGTGAAAACAGATACAAAGTACTCATTTAGTACCTCTGCCATGCCCTCTGCCTCCATGCGTAGGTCTCCATTTTGGTCCCTAATCGGCCCCACCGCTTCCATCTATTGCCCATTCCTAATTGCCCTTGAGAAGGTGGTGGTGAGCCGCCATCTTGAACCGCTGCAGTCCGTGTGGTGAAGGTGCTCCCACAGTGCTGTTAGGATTCCCACAGTTCCAGGATTTTGACCCAGCGACGATGAAGGAACGGCCGATATATTTCCAAGTCAGGATGGTGTGTGACTTGGAGGTGATGGTGTTCCCGCCTGTCAATCTCTGACCCGCGGGTCTGTCACCCCCTCGGCTTCGAGCTGATTGGCCAATGAATCCGCTTGTGCCGCGTCCATTATTCTGGCGTAAGAATGGACACCTCGACATCCATTATGGCGGCCGGTGCGCACTCGCGACCATTGCGCACTAGAAGTGCACCGCCAACCATTTTGGATCGTGCTGCTCCATTGTCATCGTGGACGATGTTAAATGATCATCAAAATATTGAGATATCATGAAATTGGGCTGCCCCAGAGCCTGATTCACCCGTCATTAACTTGTGGTGCCAAGGGGCAGCAAGGACCCTTTTTAAAGGGCCCAGGCATTCCATACAAGTTTTAGAACAACACGGCACAGAAGGAGGCCATTCGGCCCATCGTGTCCATGTTGGCCGACAAAGAGCTATCCAGCCTAATCCCACTTTCCAGCTCTTGGTCCGTAGCCCTGTAGGTTACAGCACTTCAAGTGCAGAACTAAATACTTGTGAATGTGGTGAGGGTTTCTGCCTCTACCACCCTTTCAGGCAGCGAGTTCCAGACCCCCACCACCTTCTGCATGAAGAAATTTCCCCTCAAATCCCCTCTAAACCTTCTACCAATTAATTTAAATTTATGCCCCCTGGTTGTTGACCCCTCTGCTAAGGGAAATAGGCCCTTTCAATCCACTATATCTAGGCCCCTCATAATTTTATACACCTCAATGAGGTCTCCCCTCAGCTTCCTCTGTTCCAAGGAAAACAAACCAGCCTATCCAATCTGTCCTTATAACTAAGATTCTCCATTCCTGGCAACATCCTCGTGAATCTCCTCTGTACCCTCTCAGTGCAATCACATCCTTCCTGTAATGCGGTGACCAGAACTGCACGCAGTACTCCGACTGTGGTCTAACCAGTGTTTTATACAGTTCAAGCATAACCCCCCCCTCCCCCCTCTGCTCTTCTATTCTATGCCTTGGCTAATAAAGGCAAGCATTTCGTATGTCTTCTTTACCACCTTATCTACCTGGCCTGCTACCTTCAGGGATCTGTGGATATGCACTCCTTTGTTCCTCTATACTTCTCGATGTCCTGCCATTTAATGTGAATTCCCTTGCCTTGTTAGCCCTCCCCAAATGCATTACCTCACACTTCTCCGGATTGAATTCCATTTGCCACTGTTCTGCCCACCTGACCAGTACATTGATATCTTCCTGCAGTCCGCAGCTTTCTTCTTCATTATCAACCACACAGCCGATTTTAGTATCATCTGTAAACTTGTTAATTATACCCCCTCTATTCAAGTCTAGATCATTGATGTATACCACAAAAAGCAAGAGACCTAGTACTGAGCACTGTGGAATCCCACTGGAAACATCCTTCGAGTCACAAAAACACCCATCAACCATTACCCTCTGCTTTCTGCCTTCGAGCCAATTTTGGATCCAACTTGCCACTTTGCCCTGGATCCCGTGGGCTTTTATTTTCGTGACCAGTCTGCCATGTGGGACCTTATCAAAAGCTTTGCTAAAATCCATATGCACTACATCATATACACTGCCCTCATCGACCATCCTGGTTACCGCCTCGAAAAATTAAATCAAGTTATTCAGACGCGACCTTCCCTTAACAAATCCATGCTGACTGTCCTTGATTAATCTGTGCCTTTTTAAATTAAGATTTTTCCTGCCCTTCAGGATTTTTTTCCCAATAGTTTTCCCACCACCGAGGTTAGGCTGACTAGCGTGTAATTACTTGGTCTATCTCTTTCTCCCTTCTTAAACAAGGGTACCACATTAGCAGTCCTCTGGCACCACACCTGAAGCTAGAGAGGATGGGAAAATGATGGTCAAAGCCTCTGCTATTTCCTCTTTTGCCCATTCTGCCTGTGCCGGTTCTCTGAAAGAGCTAACCAATTAGTCCCACTGCCCCTGCACTTTCCCCTGTAGCCCTGCAAATTTTCCCTTTCCTAGTATTTATCCAATTCCCTTTCAAAAGTTATTATTGAATCTGCTTCCATTGCCCTTTCAGGCAGCGAGTTCCAAATTATAACCACTCACTGCGTAAAATAAAATTCTCCTCCGTTCCCGCTCTGGTCCTTTTGCCAATTATCTTAAATCTGGGGCCTCTGGTTACTGACTCTTGTGCCAATAGAAACAGTTTCTCTCTATCTACTCTATCAAAACACTTCATAATTTTAAACAGATCTATCAAATCTCCAATTAACATTCTTGGCTCCAAGGAGAACAATCCCAGCTTCTCCAGTCTCCACATCACTGAAGTCCCTCATCCCTGGAACCATTCTGGTAAATCTCCTCTGCACCCTCTCCAAGGCCTTGACATCCTTCCTTCAGTGCGGTGCCCAGAATTGGACACAATGCTCCAGGTTAGTTGTTGGTTTGACCCTCTAGGCTGCTGGTTAATATCCGGGAGTTTTATGGCCTGTTTGCATAGAATCATAGAGTAGTAGTGCACAGGAGGAGGCCATTTTGCCCATCAAGTCTACGCTGGCTCTTTCAAAAAGCAATCCAGTGGGGTACAGACACTGACTCTTCCACTCCCCCGCTCTTTCCCATATCCCTGCAATTTTTTCTCCTTCAAGCACTTATCCATTTCCCTTTTGAAGGCTACTATTGAATCTGTATCCAGCATCCTGTCGGGCAGTGCGTTCCAAATCCTGCGTGAAAATGGTTCTCCTCCTGTCGCCTCTGGTTCTTTTGCCAATTATCTTAAATCTGTGCCATCTGGTTACCGAGCCGTCAGCCATTGGAAACAGTTTCCTGTTATTTACTCTGTCTAAGCTCTTCATGTTTTTGAACACCTCCATCACATCTCCTCTTGGCCTTCTCTGCTCCAAGGAGAACAACCCCAGCTTCTCCAGTCTCTGCACAGAAACTGTATTGCCTCATCCCTGGAACCTCAAATAACTTTATAAAACTCAATTCTGACTTATGTTCTTTTGTTGGTACTGCACTGTTGCCTTCAGAAAACAAAAGAACTGGTTGTTTATTGTACTCCTTGCTGTGGGACCTTGCTGTGCACAAACTGGTTGCTGCACTTGCCTCTAAAACAACACTAACTGGACTTTAAATTGGCTGTGAAGCACTTTGAGAAGTCCTGAGAACTGAAAGGCGTTTTAGAAATGTAAGTTCTTTCATTTGGAGCTCTCCCTGGAGACTGCTCCTTGTTTGGGGAATTTCCCTAAAATTTCTGGGATGGTGGTTGGGTTTTAGGGGCACCTAAATGGATCTCCCTGTGGGGCTTCCCCCGTTTATCATTTGTTGGTTGAAGGAAGATGAGGAGGAGGAGGAGGGGGAGGGGAAGGGGGAGGAGCAGGAAAGTCAGGAGGCCGCAGCTCTTAAGGCTGCCCTGCGGGAGGTCCAAACCCTGCTGCAGATACCCAGCCACGAGGGTGGATTGTTCCAGAAGATGTGGACAACTCTGGGCACCACACTTCAGGAAAGATGTCAAGGGTACAGAGGAGGTTTAGTGGGATTTTACCAGGGATGAGGGACTTTCCATTGAGGGAGTGGAACAAAGGTTCACCAGACTGATTCCTGGGGTGGGGGGCTTATCCTGAGGAGAGATCGAGTAGACCAGGCCTATATTCTCTCGAGTTTAGGAGAATGAGAGGTGATCTCATTGAAACATACAATATTCTTAGAGGGATTGATAGGGTAGATGCAGGGAGGATGTTTCCCCTGGCTGGGGAGTCTAGAACCAGGGGTCACAGTCTCATAATAAGGGGTCGGCCATTTAGGACTGAGATGAGGAGAAATTTCTTTACTCAGAGGGTGGTGAATCTATGGAATTCTCTACCCCAGAGGGCTGTGGAGGCTGTCGTTGAGTATATTCAAGGCTGAGATCGCTAGATTTTTGGATATTACCGGAATCAAAGGATATGGAGACAGTGCAGGAAAGTGGAGTTGAGGTAGAAGATCAGCCATGATCTCATTGAATGGCGAAGCAGGCTCGAGGGGCCGAATGGCCGACTCCTGCTCCTAATTCTTATGTTCTTATGTTCAGATATGAGGAGAGGTCGGAAAAGTTAGAACTCTTCTCTTTGGAACAGAGAAGGTTAAGAGGTGACCTAATAGAGGTTTACAAGATGATGAGAGGTTTTGAGTAGATGGAGAAAAGCTATTCTCTCTGGCGAGTGGGTCAATAACTCGAGGTCATCGATTCAAAATCATTGGCAAAACAGCTAGAGGGAAGAGGAGGAGAATTTGTTTCTCAGAGTTGTGGGGATCTGGAACGCACGACCTGAAAAGGTGGGGTAAGCTGATTTAATAAATAATGTTACACGGGAATTGGACGGGTACTTGAGTATGGAACTTACAGGGTTATGGACAGAAAGCTGGGGGCGGGGGGGGGGGGGGCGGGTGGCTGAGCACGACTGCTCTTTCAAAGAGCCAGCCCAGGCACGATGGGTCGAATGGCCTCCTTTTTGTGCTGTACGTTTCTATGATTCTATGGCTCCTCAGTATCTCGATGAGGTTAGGTGTCAGGATGTCTCTGTGGGCCATGAGTTGAGCTTCCTGAAGCTTGCACTGCTCGAGGATGCTGTGCGTTGTACAGAAGCCCTCTCCGATTGTGTTGAACTCTTGTCACCATGCCCACCATCCCCCGCACATCCTCAGTCAGCCCCTCACATGGGTCTGGGGCTCTGCAGGCATTTCATGGAAGGACGCCCCGAGATCATGATCTAAATGTTCACAAGCCAGGGCCCTTCGCCTCCGCTCAGGTGCACTCTCCTCCTCCAATCCCTCATCGTTTGGCTGCACATTGTGAGTTGTGAATCACCCCATGCCATATTCTTTGTCTAGACTGTCTATATCGGCCCTACCTGGGCTGGTGAATGCAAGCGAGAGTCTTACTGACTGTTTCCAGTAGTCGAGGGTCAGAGGTTTAGAGCAGATGAGAAACCTCTTCACACACAGTGGTGAGGCTGTGGGATTCACTGCCGGGGTCAGTGTTTGAGGCAGAAACAGTGTCAGCATTGAAGGTTGGATGGAAGAGGGCGACAGGGCGGGTAAACGTGATTAGAACTATTTGCGCGTGTGGAGGGTAAAAGACCAGAAAGACCTGCAATTATATAGCGCCTTTCACGACCTCAGGACATCCCAAAGCGCTTTACAGCCAATAAAGTACTTTTAGAAGTGTGGTTGCTGTTGTGATGTAGGAAACACGGCAGCCAATTTGCGCACAGCAAGCTCCCACAAACAATAATGTGATAATGACTAGATAATCTGTTTTAATGCTGTCGATTGAGGGATAAATATTGACCCCAGGACACCGGGGAGAACTCCCCGCTCTTCTTCGAAATAGTGGCCGTGGGATCTTTTATGTTCACCTGAGAGAGCAGATGGGGCCTCGGTTTAATGTCTCAATAGTGTCTCTGACAATGCGGCACTCCCTCAGCACTGCATTGGAGTATCAGCCTAGATTCTGTGGTTAAGCCTCTGGAGTGGAACTTGGAGCGAGAGAGAGTTACCAAGTGAACACGGCTGACAGTCTATTTGGGCCCAAGAGCCTGTTTCCATGGTGATTTGATGTATTTCTGTGACCGAGTGGCACAATTTCTATTGAGGTTCCACCACTGGTTCCTCGTCTCTCTCTCTCTCTCTCTCTCTCTCTCGCTTTGCGGGATCTTTCTTGTTTTCGGCTTCTGTGGAGATCAGAAAATGTGTTTCCTGCCGTCCCCTTCCTCCTTCCTGTGAGGTTCCTGCTTGGGTCTATCGCAAACTCTGTTTCGACCATCAGCTTTACACTCAATAACCCTCCCCCTGTGCACCTATCACTCCAGTGAGTATCGATGCCTGCAGAACTGTGCCCCAGTGAGAGTCAGTGTGTGTGGGACTGTACCCCAGTGAGAGTCAGTGTGTGTGGAACTGTACCCCAATGAGAGTCAGTGTGTGTGGAACTGTACAGTGAGAGTCAGTGTGTGTGGAACTGTATCCCAGTGAGAGTCAGTGTGTGTGGAACTGTATCCCAGTGAAAGTCAGTGTGTGTGGAACTGTACAGTGAGAGTCAGTGTGTGTGGAACTGTATCCCAGTGAGAGTCAGTGTGTGTGGGACTGTGCCCCAGTGAGAGTCAGTGTGTGGGACTGTACCCCAGTGAGAGTCAGTGTGTGTGGGACTGTACCCCAGTGAGAGTCAGTGTGTGTGGAACTGTACCTCAGTGAGAGTCAGTGTGTGTGGAACTGTGCCCCAGTGAGAGTCAGTGTGTGTGGAACTGTACCCTAGTGAGAGTCAGTGTGTGTGGAACTGTGCCCTAGTGAGAGTCAGTGTGTGGGGAACTGTGCCCCAGTGAGAGTCAGTGTGTGTGGAACTGTACCCTAGTGAGAGTCAGTGTGTGTGGAACTGTACCCCAGTGAGAGTCAGTGTGTGTGGGACCCGTACCCCAGTGAGAGTCAGTGTGTGTGGGACTGTACCCCAGTGAGAGTCAGAGTGCGTGGAACTGTACCGCAGTGAGAGTCAGTGTGTGTGGGACTGTACCCCAGTGAGAGTCAGTGTGTGTGGGACTGTACCCCAGTGAGAGTCAGTGTGTGTGGGACTGTACCCCAGTGAGAGTCAGTGTGTGTGGAACAGTGCCCCAGTGAGAGTCAGTGTGTGTGGAACTGTACCCCAGTGAGAGTCAGTGTGTGTGGGACTGTACCCCAGTGAGAGTCAGTGTGTGTGGGACTGTACCCCGGTGAGAGTCAGTGTGTGTGGAACTGTACAGTGAGAGTCAGTGTGTGTGGAACTGTATCCCAGTGAGAGTCAGTGTGTGTGGAACTGTACCCCAGTGAGAGTCAGTGTGTGTGGAACTGTACAGTGAGAGTCAGTGTGTGTGGAACTGTATCCCAGTGAGAGTCAGTGTGTGTGGAACTGTATCCCAGTGAGAGTCAGTGTGTGTGGAACTGTACAGTGACAGTCAGTGTGTGTGGAACTGTACCCTAGTGAGAGTCAGTGTGTGTGGAACTGTACCTCAGTGAGAGTCAGTGTGTGTGGAACTGTGCCCCAGTGAGAGTCAGTGTGTGTGGAACTGTACCCTAGTGAGAGTCAGTGTGTGTGGAACTGTACCCTAGTGAGAGTCAGTGTGTGGGGAACTGTGCCCCAGTGAGAGTCAGTGTGTGTGGAATTGTACCCTAGTGAGAGTCAGTGTGTGTGGAACTGTACCCCAGTGAGAGTCAGTGTGTGTGGGACCCGTACCCCAGTGAGAGTCAGTGTGTGTGGGACTGTACCCCAGTGAGAGTCAGAGTGCGTGGAACTGTACCCCAGTGAGAGTCAGTGTGTGTGGGACTGTACCCCAGTGAGAGTCAGTGTGTGTGGGACTGTACCCCAGTGAGAGTCAGTGTGTGTGGAACTGTGCCCCAGTGAGAGTCAGTGTGTGTGGAACTGTACCCCAGTGAGAGTCAGTGTGTGTGGGACTGTACCCCAGTGAGAGTCAGTGTGTGTGGGACTGTACCCCAGTGAGAGTCAGTGTGTGTGGAACTGTACCCCAGTGAGAGTCAGTGTGTGTGGAACTGTACCCCAGTGAGAGTCAGTGTGTGGGGAACTGTACCCCAGTGAGAGTCAGTGTGTGGGGAACTGTACCCTAGTGAGAGTCAGTGTGTGTGGAACTGTACCCCAGTGAGAGTCAGTGTGTGAGGAACTGTACCCCGGTGAGAGTCAGTGTATGTGGAACTGTATCTCAGTGAGAGTCAGTGTGTGTGGTACTGTACCCCAGTGAGAGTCAGTGTGTGTGGAACTGTACTCCAGTGAGAGTCAGTGTCTGTGGAACTGTACCCTAGTGAGAGTCAGTGTGTGTGGAACTGTACCCCAGTGAGAGTCAGTGTGTGTGGAACTGTACCCCAGTGAGAGTCAGTGTGTGTGGAACTGTACCCCAGTGAGAGTCAGTGTGTGTGGAACTGTACCCCAGTGAGAGTCAGTGTGTGTGGAACTGTACCCCAGTGAGAGTCAGTGTGTGTGGAACTGTACCCCAGTGAGAGTCAGTGTGTGTGGAACTGTACCCCAGTGAGAGTCAGTGTGTGTGGAACTGTACCCCGGTGAGAGTCAGTGTGTGTGGAACTGTACCCTGGTGAGAGTAGGTGTGTGTGGAACTGTATCCCAGTGAGAGTCAGTGTGTGTGGAACTATACCCCAGTGAGAGTCAGTGTGTGTGGAACTGTATCCCAGTGAGAGTCAGTATGTGTGGAACTGTACCCCAGTGAGAGTCAGTGTGTGTGGAACTGTACCCCAGTGAGAGTCAGTGTGTGTGGGACTGTGCCCCAGTGAGACTCAATGTGTGTGTGGAACTGTAGTGAGAGTCAGTGTGTGTGGAACTGTACCCTAGTGAGAGTCAGTGTGTGTGGAACTGTGCCCCAGTGAGAGTCAATATGTGTGGAATTATACCCCAGTGAGAGTCAGTGTGTGTGGAACTGTACCCCAGTGAGAGTCAGTGTGTGTGGAACTGTACCCTAGTGAGAGTCAGTGTGTGTGGAACTGTACCCCAGTGAGAGTCAGTGTGTGTGAAACTGTACCCCAGTGAGTCAGTGTGTGTGGAACTGTGCCCAAGTGAGAGTCAGTGTGTGTGGAACTGTGCCCCAGTGAGAGTCAGTGTGTGTGGAACTGTACCCCAGTGAGAGTCAGCGTGTGTGGAACTGTGCCCCAGTGAGAGTCAGTGTGTGTGGAACTGTACCCCAGTGAGAGTCAGTGTGTGTGGGACTGTACCCCAGTGAGAGTCAGTGTGTGTGGAACTGTACCCCAGTGAGAGTCAGTGTGTGTGGAACTGTACCCCAGTGAGAGTCAGCGTGTGTGGAACTGTGCCCCAGTGAGAGTCAGAGTGCGTGGAACTGTACCCCAGTGAGAGTCAGTGTGTGTGGGACTGTACCCCAGTGAGAGTCAGTGTGTGTGGGACTGTACCCCAGTGAGAGTCAGTGTGTGTGGAACTGTGCCCCAGTGAGAGTCAGTGTGTGTGGAACTGTACCCCAGTGAGAGTCAGTGTGTGTGGGACTGTACCCCAGTGAGAGTCAGTGTGTGTGGGACTGTACCCCGGTGAGAGTCAGTGTGTGTGGAACTGTACCCCAGTGAGAGTCAGTGTGTGAGGGACTGTACCCCAGTGAGAGTCAGTGTGTGTGGGACTGTACCCCAGTGAGAGTCAGTGTGTGTGGAACTGTACCCCAGTGAGAGTCAGTGTGTGTGGAACTATACCCCAGTGAGAGTCAGTGTGTGGGGAACTGTACCCCAGTGAGAGTCAGTGTGTGGGGAACTGTACCCTAGTGAGAGTCAGTGTGTGTGGAACTGTACCCCAGTGAGAGTCAGTGTGTGTGGAACTGTACCCCAGTGAGAGTCAGTGTGTGTGGAACTGTGCCCCAGTGAGAGTCAGTGTGTGGGGAACTGTACCCCAGTGAGAGTCAGTGTGTGTGGGACCCGTACCCCAGTGAGTGTCAGTGTGTGTGGAACTGTACCCTAGTGAGAGTCAGTGTGTGTGGAACTGTGCCCCAGTGAGAGTCAGTGTGTGGGGAACTGTACCCCAGTGAGAGTCAGTGTGTGAGGAACTGTACCCCAGTGAGAGTCAGTGTCTGTGGAACTGTACCCCAGTGAGAGTCAGTGTGTGTGGAACTGTATCCCAGTGAGCGTCAGTGTGTGTGGAACTGTACCCCAGTGAGAGTCAGCGTGTGTGGAACTGTGCCCCAGTGAGAGTCAGTGTCTGTTGAACTGTACCCCAGTGAGAGTCAGTGTGTGAGGAACTGTACCCCGGTGAGAGTCAGTGTATGTGGAACTGTATCTCAGTGAGAGTCAGTGTGTGTGGTACTGTACCCCAGTGAGAGTCAGTGTGTGTGGAACTGTACCCCAGTGAGAGTCAGTGTCTGTGGAACTGTACCCTAGTGAGAGTCAGTGTGTGTGGAACTGTACCCCAGTGAGAGTCAGTGTGTGTGGAACTGTACCCCAGTGAGAGTCAGTGTGTGTGGAACTGTACCCCAGTGAGAGTCAGTGTGTGTGGAACTGTACCCCAGTGAGAGTCAGTGTGTGTGGAACTGTACCCCAGTGAGAGTCAGTGTGTGTGGAACTGTACCCCAGTGAGAGTCAGTGTGTGTGGAACTGTATCCCAGTGAGAGTCAGTGTGTGTGGAACTGTACCCCGGTGAGAGTCAGTGTGTGTGGAACTGTACCCTGGTGAGAGTAGGTGTGTGTGGAACTGTATCCCAGTGAGAGTCAGTGTGTGTGGAACTATACCCCAGTGAGAGTCAGTGTGTGTGGAACTGTATCCCAGTGAGAGTCAGTATGTGTGGTACTGTACCCCAGTGAGAGTCAGTGTGTGAGGAACTGTACCCCAGTGAGAGTCAGTGTGTGTGGGACTGTGCCCCAGTGAGACTCAATGTGTGTGTGGAACTGTAGTGAGAGTCAGTGTGTGTGGAACTGTACCCTAGTGAGAGTCAGTGTGTGTGGAACTGTGCCCCAGTGAGAGTCAATATGTGTGGAATTATACCCCAGTGAGAGTCAGTGTGTGTGGAACTGTACCCCAGTGAGAGTCAGTGTGTGTGGAACTGTACCCCAGTGAGAGTCAGTGTGTGTGGAACTGTACCCCAGTGAGAGTCAATATGTGTGGAATTATACCCCAGTGAGAGTCAGTGTGTGTGGAACTGTACCCTAGTGAGAGTCAGTGTGTGTGGAACTGTACCCCAGTGAGAGTCAGTGTGTGTGAAACTGTACCCCAGTGAGTCAGTGTGTGTGGAACTGTGCCCTAGTGAGAGTCAGTGTGTGTGGAACTGTGCCCCAGTGAGAGTCAGTGTGTGGGGAACTGTACCCCAGTGAGAGTCAGTGTGTGAGGAACTGTACCCCAGTGAGAGTCAGTGTGTGTGGAACTGTACCCCAGTGAGAGTCAGTGTGTGTGGAACTGTACCCCAGTGAGAGTCAGTGTGTGTGGAACTGTACCCCAGTGAGAGTCAGTGTGTGTGGAACTGTACCCCAGTGAGAGTCAGTGTGTGTGGAACTGTACCCCAGTGAGAGTCAGTGTGTGTGGAACTGTACCCCAGTGAGAGTCAGTGTGTGTGGAACTGTACCCCGGTGAGAGTCAGTGTGTGTGGAACTGTACCCTGGTGAGAGTAGGTGTGTGTGGAACTGTATCCCAGTGAGAGTCAGTGTGTGTGGAACTATACCCCAGTGAGAGTCAGTGTGTGTGGAACTGTATCCCAGTGAGAGTCAGTATGTGTGGAACTGTACCCCAGTGAGAGTCAGTGTGTGTGGGACTGTACCCCAGTGAGAGTCAGTGTGTGTGGAACTGTGCCCCAGTGAGAGTCAGTGTGTGTGGAACTGTACCCCAGTGAGAGTCAGTGTGTGTGGGACTGTACCCCAGTGAGAGTCAGTGTGTGTGGGACTGTACCCCGGTGAGAGTCAGTGTGTGTGGAACTGTACCCCAGTGAGAGTCAGTGTGTGAGGGACTGTACCCCAGTGAGAGTCAGTGTGTGTGGGACTGTACCCCAGTGAGAGTCAGTGTGTGTGGAACTGTACCCCAGTGAGAGTCAGTGTGTGTGGAACTATACCCCAGTGAGAGTCAGTGTGTGGGGAACTGTACCCCAGTGAGAGTCAGTGTGTGGGGAACTGTACCCTAGTGAGAGTCAGTGTGTGTGGAACTGTACCCCAGTGAGAGTCAGTGTGTGTGGAACTGTACCCCAGTGAGAGTCAGTGTGTGTGGAACTGTGCCCCAGTGAGAGTCAGTGTGTGGGGAACTGTACCCCAGTGAGAGTCAGTGTGTGTGGGACCCGTACCCCAGTGAGTGTCAGTGTGTGTGGAACTGTACCCTAGTGAGAGTCAGTGTGTGTGGAACTGTGCCCCAGTGAGAGTCAGTGTGTGGGGAACTGTACCCCAGTGAGAGTCAGTGTGTGAGGAACTGTACCCCAGTGAGAGTCAGTGTCTGTGGAACTGTACCCCAGTGAGAGTCAGTGTGTGTGGAACTGTATCCCAGTGAGCGTCAGTGTGTGTGGAACTGTACCCCAGTGAGAGTCAGCGTGTGTGGAACTGTGCCCCAGTGAGAGTCAGTGTCTGTTGAACTGTACCCCAGTGAGAGTCAGTGTGTGAGGAACTGTACCCCGGTGAGAGTCAGTGTATGTGGAACTGTATCTCAGTGAGAGTCAGTGTGTGTGGTACTGTACCCCAGTGAGAGTCAGTGTGTGTGGAACTGTACCCCAGTGAGAGTCAGTGTCTGTGGAACTGTACCCTAGTGAGAGTCAGTGTGTGTGGAACTGTACCCCAGTGAGAGTCAGTGTGTGTGGAACTGTACCCCAGTGATAGTCAGTGTGTGTGGAACTGTACCCCAGTGAGAGTCAGTGTGTGTGGAACTGTACCCCAGTGAGAGTCAGTGTGTGTGGAACTGTACCCCAGTGAGAGTCAGTGTGTGTGGAACTGTACCCCAGTGAGAGTCAGTGTGTGTGGAACTGTACCCCAGTGAGAGTCAGTGTGTGTGGAACTGTACCCCGGTGAGAGTCAGTGTGTGTGGAACTGTACCCTGGTGAGAGTAGGTGTGTGTGGAACTGTATCCCAGTGAGAGTCAGTGTGTGTGGAACTATACCCCAGTGAGAGTCAGTGTGTGTGGAACTGTATCCCAGTGAGAGTCAGTATGTGTGGTACTGTACCCCAGTGAGAGTCAGTGTGTGAGGAACTGTACCCCAGTGAGAGTCAGTGTGTGTGGGACTGTGCCCCAGTGAGACTCAATGTGTGTGTGGAACTGTAGTGAGAGTCAGTGTGTGTGGAACTGTACCCTAGTGACAGTCAGTGTGTGTGGAACTGTGCCCCAGTGAGAGTCAATATGTGTGGAATTATACCCCAGTGAGAGTCAGTGTGTGTGGAACTGTACCCCAGTGAGAGTCAGTGTGTGTGGAACTGTACCCCAGTGAGAGTCAGTGTGTGTGGAACTGTACCCCAGTGAGAGTCAATATGTGTGGAATTATACCCCAGTGAGAGTCAGTGTGTGTGGAACTGTACCCTAGTGAGAGTCAGTGTGTGTGGAACTGTACCCCAGTGAGAGTCAGTGTGTGTGAAACTGTACCCCAGTGAGTCAGTGTGTGTGGAACTGTGCCCTAGTGAGAGTCAGTGTGTGTGGAACTGTGCCCCAGTGAGAGTCAGTGTGTGGGGAACTGTACCCCAGTGAGAGTCAGTGTGTGAGGAACTGTACCCCAGTGAGAGTCAGTGTGTGTGGAACTGTACCCCAGTGAGAGTCAGTGTGTGTGGAACTGTACCCCAGTGAGAGTCAGTGTGTGTGGAACTGTACCCCAGTGAGAGTCAGTGTGTGTGGAACTGTACCCCAGTGAGAGTCAGTGTGTGTGGAACTGTACCCCAGTGAGAGTCAGTGTGTGTGGAACTGTACCCCAGTGAGAGTCAGTGTGTGTGGAACTGTACCCCGGTGAGAGTCAGTGTGTGTGGAACTGTACCCTGGTGAGAGTAGGTGTGTGTGGAACTGTATCCCAGTGAGAGTCAGTGTGTGTGGAACTATACCCCAGTGAGAGTCAGTGTGTGTGGAACTGTATCCCAGTGAGAGTCAGTATGTGTGGAACTGTACCCCAGTGAGAGTCAGTGTGTGTGGAACTGTACCCCAGTGAGAGTCAGTGTGTGTGGGACTGTGCCCCAGTGAGACTCAATGTGTGTGTGGAACTGTAGTGAGAGTCAGTGTGTGTGGAACTGTACCCTAGTGAGAGTCAGTGTGTGTGGAACTGTGCCCCAGTGAGAGTCAATATGTGTGGAATTATACCCCAGTGAGAGTCAGTGTGTGTGGAACTGTACCCCAGTGAGAGTCAGTGTGTGTGGAACTGTACCCCAGTGAGCGTCAGTGTGTGTGGAACTGTACCCCAGTGAGAGTCAATATGTGTGGAATTATACCCCAGTGAGAGTCAGTGTGTGTGGAACTGTACCCTAGTGAGAGTCAGTGTGTGTGGAACTGTACCCCAGTGAGAGTCAGTGTGTGTGAAACTGTACCCCAGTGAGTCAGTGTGTGTGGAACTGTGCCCTAGTGAGAGTCAGTGTGTGTGGAACTGTGCCCCAGTGAGAGTCAGTGTGTGGAACTGTACCCCAGTGAGAGTCAGCGTGTGTGGAACTGTGCCCCAGTGAGAGTCAGTGTGTGTGGAACTGTACCCCAGTGAGAGTCAGTGTGTGTGGGACTGTACCCCAGTGAGAGTCAGTGTGTGTGGAACTGTACCCCAGTGAGAGTCAGTGTGTGTGGAACTGTACCCCAGTGAGAGTCAGCGTGTGTGGAACTGTGCCCCAGTGAGAGTCAGTGTGTGTGGAACTGTACCCCAGTGAGAGTCAGTGTGTGTGGAACTGTACCCTAGTGAGAGTCAGTGTGTGTGGAACTGTATCCCAGTGAGAGTCAGTGTGTGTGGAACTGTATCCCAGTGAGAATCAGTGTGTGTGGAACTGTGCCCCAGTGAGAGTCAGTGTGTGTGGAACTGTACCCCAGTGAGAGTCAGTGTATGTGGAACTGTACCCTGGTGAGAGTCGGTGTGTGTGGAACTGTATCCCAGTGAGAGTCAGTATGTGTGGAACTATACCCCAGTGAGAATCAGTGTGTGTGGAACTGTGCCACAGTGAGAGTCTGTTTGCGTGGAACTGTGCCCCAGTGAGAGTCAGTGTGTGTGGAACTGTGCCCCAGTGAGAGTCAGTTTGTGTGGAACTGTACCCCAGTGAGAGTCAGTTTGTGTGGAACTGTACCCCAGTGAGAGTCAGTGTGTGTGGAACTGTACCCCAGTGAGAGTCAGTGTGTGTGGAACTGTACCCCAGTGAGAGTCAGTTTGTGTGGAACTGTACCCCAGTGAGAGTCAGTGTGTGTGGAACTATACCCCAGTGAGAGTCAGTGTGTGTGGAACTATACCTCAGTGAGAGTGAGTGTGTGGGGAACTGTACCCCAGTGAGAGTCAGTGTGTGTGGAACTGTACCCCAGTGAGAGTCAGTGTGTGTGGAACTGTACCCCAGTGAGAGTCAGTGTGCGTGGAACTATACCCCAGTGAGAGTCAGTGTGTGTGGAACTGTACCCCAGTGAGAGTCAGTGTGTGTGGAACTGTACCTCAGTGAGAGTCAGTGTGTGTGGAACTGTACCCCAGTGAGAGTCAGTGTGTGTGGAACTGTACCCCAGTGAGAGTCAGTGTGTGTGGAACTGTACCCCAGTGAGAGTCAGTGTGTGTGGAACTGTACCCTGGTGAGAGTCGGTGTGTGTGGAACTGTATCCCAGTGAGAGTCAGTATGTGTGGAACTATACCCCAGTGAGAATCAGTGTGTGTGGAACTGTGCCCCAGTGAGAGTCTGTTTGCGTGGAACTGTGCCCCAGTGAGAGTCAGTGTGTGTGGAACTGTGCCCCAGTGAGAGTCAGTTTGTGTGGAACTGTACCCCAGTGAGAGTCAGTTTGTGTGGAACTGTACCCCAGTGAGAGTCAGTGTGTGTGGAACTGTACCTCAGTGAGAGTCAGTGTGTGTGGAACTGTACCCCAGTGAGAGTCAGTGTGTGTGGAACTGTACCCCAGTGAGAGTCAGTGTGTGTGGAACTGTACCCCAGTGAGAGTCAGTGTGTGTGGAACTGTACCCCAGTGAGAGTCAGTGTGTGTGGAACTGTACCCCAGTGAGAGTCACTGTGTGTGGAACTGTATCCCAGTGAAAGTCAGTGTGTGTGGAACTGTACAGTGAGAGTCAGTGTGTGTGGAACTGTATCCCAGTGAGAGTCAGTGTGTGTGGGACTGTGCCCCAGTGAGAGTCAGTGTGTGGGACTGTACCCCAGTGAGAGTCAGTGTGTGTGGGACTGTACCCCAGTGAGAGTCAGTGTGTGTGGAACTGTACCTCAGTGAGAGTCAGTGTGTGTGGAACTGTGCCCCAGTGAGAGTCAGTGTGTGTGGAACTGTACCCTAGTGAGAGTCAGTGTGTGTGGAACTGTGCCCTAGTGAGAGTCAGTGTGTGTGGAACTGTACAGTGAGAGTCAGTGTGTGTGGAACTGTATCCCAGTGAGAGTCAGTGTGTGTGGGACTGTACCCCAGTGAGAGTCAGTGTGTGTGGAACTGTACCTCAGTGAGAGTCAGTGTGTGTGGAACTGTGCCCCAGTGAGAGTCAGTGTGTGTGGGACTGTACCCCAGTGAGAGTCAGTGTGTGTGGGACTGTACCCCGGTGAGAGTCAGTGTGTGTGGAACTGTACAGTGAGAGTCAGTGTGTGTGGAACTGTATCCCAGTGAGAGTCAGTGTGTGTGGAACTGTACCCCAGTGAGAGTCAGTGTGTGTGGAACTGTACAGTGAGAGTCAGTGTGTGTGGAACTGTATCCCAGTGAGAGTCAGTGTGTGTGGAACTGTATCCCAGTGAGAGTCAGTGTGTGTGGAACTGTACAGTGAGAGTCAGTGTGTGTGGAACTGTACCCTAGTGAGAGTCAGTGTGTGTGGAACTGTACCTCAGTGAGAGTCAGTGTGTGTGGAACTGTGCCCCAGTGAGAGTCAGTGTGTGTGGAACTGTACCCTAGTGAGAGTCAGTGTGTGTGGAACTGTACCCTAGTGAGAGTCAGTGTGTGGGGAACTGTGCCCCAGTGAGAGTCAGTGTGTGTGGAATTGTACCCTAGTAAGAGTCAGTGTGTGTGGAACTGTACCCCAGTGAGAGTCAGTGTGTGTGGGACCCGTACCCCAGTGAGAGTCAGTGTGTGTGGGACTGTACCCCAGTGAGAGTCAGAGTGCGTGGAACTGTACCCCAGTGAGAGTCAGTGTGTGTGGGACTGTACCCCAGTGAGAGTCAGTGTGTGTGGGACTGTACCCCAGTGAGAGTCAGTGTGTGTGGAACTGTGCCCCAGTGAGAGTCAGTGTGTGTGGAACTGTACCCCAGTGAGAGTCAGTGTGTGTGGGACTCTACCCCAGTGAGAGTCAGTGTGTGTGGGACTGTACCCCGGTGAGAGTCAGTGTGTGTGGAACTGTACCCCAGTGAGAGTCAGTGTGTGAGGGACCGTACCCCAGTGAGAGTCAGTGTGTGTGGGACTGTACCCCAGTGAGAGTCAGTGTGTGTGGAACTGTACCCCAGTGAGAGTCAGTGTGTGTGGGACTGTGCCCCAGTGAGACTCAATGTGTGTGTGGAACTGTAGTGAGAGTCAGTGTGTGTGGAACTGTACCCTAGTGAGAGTCAGTGTGTGTGGAACTGTGCCCCAGTGAGAGTCAATATGTGTGGAATTATACCCCAGTGAGAGTCAGTGTGTGTGGAACTGTACCCCAGTGAGAGTCAGTGTGTGTGGAACTGTACCCCAGTGAGAGTCAGTGTGTGTGGAACTGTACCCCAGTGAGAGTCAATATGTGTGGAATTATACCCCAGTGAGAGTCAGTGTGTGTGGAACTGTACCCTAGTGAGAGTCAGTGTGTGTGGAACTGTACCCCAGTGAGAGTCAGTGTGTGTGAAACTGTACACCAGTGAGTCAGTGTGTGTGGAACTGTGCCCTAGTGAGAGTCAGTGTGGGTGGAACTGTGCCCCAGTGAGAGTCAGTGTGTGGAACTGTGCCCCAGTGAGAGTCAGCGTGTGTGGAACTGTACCCCAGTGAGAGTCAGTGTGTGTGGGACTGTACCCCAGTGAGAGTCAGTGTGTGTGGAACTGTACCCCAGTGAGAGTCAGTGTGTGTGGAACTGTACCCCAGTGAGAGTCAGCGTGTGTGGAACTGTGCCCCAGTGAGAGTCAGTGTGTGTGGAACTGTACCCCAGTGAGAGTCAGTGTGTGTGGAACTGTACCCTAGTGAGAGTCAGTGTGTGTGGAACTGTATCCCAGTGAGAGTCAGTGTGTGTGGAACTGTATCCCAGTGAGAGTCAGTGTGTGTGGAACTGTGCCCCAGTGAGAGTCAGTGTGTGTGGAACTGTACCCCAGTGAGAGTCAGTGTATGTGGAACTGTACCCTGGTGAGAGTCGGTGTGTGTGGAACTGTATCCCAGTGAGAGTCAGTATGTGTGGAACTATACCCCAGTGAGAATCAGTGTGTGTGGAACTGTGCCCCAGTGAGAGTCTGTTTGCGTGGAACTGTGCCCCAGTGAGAGTCAGTGTGTGTGGAACTGTGCCCCAGTGAGAGTCAGTTTGTGTGGAACTGTACCCCAGTGAGAGTCAGTTTGTGTGGAACTGTACCCCAGTGAGAGTCAGTGTGTGTGGAACTGTACCCCAGTGAGAGTCAGTGTGTGTGGAACTGTACCCCAGTGAGAGTCAGTTTGTGTGGAACTGTACCCCAGTGAGAGTCAGTGTGTGTGGAACTATACCCCAGTGAGAGTCAGTGTGTGTGGAACTATACCTCAGTGAGAGTGAGTGTGTGGGGAACTGTACCCCAGTGAGAGTCAGTGTGTGTGGAACTGTACCCCAGTGAGAGTCAGTGTGTGTGGAACTGTACCCCAGTGAGAGTCAGTTTGTGTGGAACTGTACCCCAGTGAGAGTCAGTGTGTGTGGAACTATACCCCAGTGAGAGTCAGTGTGTGTGGAACTATACCCCAGTGAGAGTCAGTGTGTGGGGAACTGTACCCCAGTGAGAGTCAGTGTGTGGGGAACTGTACCCCAGTGAGAGTCAGTGTGTGGGGAACTGTACCCTAGTGAGAGTCAGTGTGTGTGGAACTGTACCCCAGTGAGAGTCAGTGTGTGTGGAACTGTACCTCAGTGAGAGTCAGTGTGTGTGGAACTGTGCCCCAGTGAGAGTCAGTGTGTGGGGAACTGTACCCCAGTGAGAGTCAGTGTGTGTGGGACCCGTACCCCAGTGAGTGTCAGTGTGTGTGGAACTGTACCCTAGTGAGAGTCAGTGTGTGTGGAACTGTGCCCCAGTGAGAGTCAGTGTGTGGGGAACTGTACCCCAGTGAGAGTCAGTGTGTGAGGAACTGTACCCCAGTGAGAGTCAGTGTCTGTGGAACTGTACCCCAGTGAGAGTCAGTGTGTGTGGAACTGTATCCCAGTGAGCGTCAGTGTGTGTGGAACTGTACCCCAGTGAGAGTCAGCGTGTGTGGAACTGTGCCCCAGTGAGAGTCAGTGTCTGTTGAACTGTACCCCAGTGAGAGTCAGTGTGTGAGGAACTGTACCCCGGTGAGAGTCAGTGTATGTGGAACTGTATCTCAGTGAGAGTCAGTGTGTGTGGTACTGTACCCCAGTGAGAGTCAGTGTGTGTGGAACTGTACCCCAGTGAGAGTCAGTGTCTGTGGAACTGTACCCTAGTGAGAGTCAGTGTGTGTGGAACTGTACCCCAGTGAGAGTCAGTGTGTGTGGAACTGTACCCCAGTGAGAGTCAGTGTGTGTGGAACTGTACCCCAGTGAGAGTCAGTGTGTGTGGAACTGTACCCCAGTGAGAGTCAGTGTGTGTGGAACTGTACCCCAGTGAGAGTCAGTGTGTGTGGAACTGTACCCCGGTGAGAGTCAGTGTGTGTGGAACTGTACCCTGGTGAGAGTAGGTGTGTGTGGAACTGTATCCCAGTGAGAGTCAGTGTGTGTGGAACTATACCCCAGTGAGAGTCAGTGTGTGTGGAACTGTATCCCAGTGAGAGTCAGTATGTGTGGAACTGTACCCCAGTGAGAGTCAGTGTGTGTGGAACTGTACCCCAGTGAGAGTCAGTGTGTGTGGGACTGTGCCCCAGTGAGACTCAATGTGTGTGTTGAACTGTAGTGAGAGTCAGTGTGTGTGGAACTGTACCCTAGTGAGAGTCAGTGTGTGTGGAACTGTGCCCCAGTGAGAGTCAATATGTGTGGAATTATACCCCAGTGAGAGTCAGTGTGTGTGGAACTGTACCCCAGTGAGAGTCAGTGTGTGTGGAACTGTACCCCAGTGAGAGTCAGTGTGTGTGGAACTGTACCCCAGTGAGAGTCAATATGTGTGGAATTATACCCCAGTGAGAGTCAGTGTGTGTGGAACTGTACCCTAGTGAGAGTCAGTGTGTGTGGAACTGTACCCCAGTGAGAGTCAGTGTGTGTGAAACTGTACCCCAGTGAGTCAGTGTGTGTGGAACTGTGCCCTAGTGAGAGTCAGTGTGTGTGGAACTGTGCCCCAGTGAGAGTCAGTGTGTGGAACTGTGCCCCAGTGAGAGTCAGCGTGTGTGGGACTGTACCCCAGTGAGAGTCAGTGTGTGTGGAACTGTACCCCAGTGAGAGTCAGTGTGTGTGGAACTGTACCCCAGTGAGAGTCAGCGTGTGTGGAACTGTGCCCCAGTGAGAGTCAGTGTGTGTGGAACTTTTCCCCAGTGAGAGTCAGTGTGTGTGGAACTGTACCCTAGTGAGAGTCAGTGTGTGTGGAACTGTATCCCAGTGAGAGTCAGTGTGTGTGGAACTGTATCCCAGTGAGAGTCAGTGTGTGTGGAACTGTGCCCCAGTGAGAGTCAGTGTGTGTGGAACTGTACCCCAGTGAGAGTCAGTGTATGTGGAACTGTACCCTGGTGAGAGTCGGTGTGTGTGGAACTGTATCCCAGTGAGAGTCAGTATGTGTGGAACTATACCCTGGTGAGAATCAGTGTGTGTGGAACTGTGCCCCAGTGAGAGTCTGTTTGCGTGGAACTGTGCCCCAGTGAGAGTCAGTGTGTGTGGAACTGTGCCCCAGTGAGAGTCAGTTTGTGTGGAACTGTACCCCAGTGAGAGTCAGTTTGTGTGGAACTGTACCCCAGTGAGAGTCAGTGTGTGTGGAACTGTACCCCAGTGAGAGTCAGTGTGTGTGGAACTGTACCCCAGTGAGAGTCAGTTTGTGTGGAACTGTACCCCAGTGAGAGTCAGTGTGTGTGGAACTATACCCCAGTGAGAGTCAGTGTGTGTGGAACTATACCTCAGTGAGAGTGAGTGTGTGGGGAACTGTACCCCAGTGAGAGTCAGTGTGTGTGGAACTGTACCCCAGTGAGAGTCAGTGTGTGTGGAACTGTACCCCAGTGAGAGTCAGTTTGTGTGGAACTGTACCCCAGTGAGAGTCAGTGTGTGTGGAACTATACCCCAGTGAGAGTCAGTGTGTGTGGAACTGTACCCCAGTGAGAGTCAGTGTGTGGGGAACTGTACCCCAGTGAGAGTCAGTGTGTGTGGAACTGTACCCCAGTGAGAGTCAGTGTGTGTGGAACTGTACCCCAGTGAGAGTCAGTGTGCGTGGAACTATACCCCAGTGAGAGTCAGTGTGTGTGGAACTGTACCCCAGTGAGAGTCAGTGTGTGTGGAACTGTACCTCAGTGAGAGTCAGTGTGTGTGGAACTGTACCCCAGTGAGAGTCAGTGTGTGTGGAACTGTACCCCAGTGAGAGTCAGTGTGTGTGGAACTGTACCCCAGTGAGAGTCAGTGTGTGTGGAACTGTACCCTGGTGAGAGTCGGTGTGTGTGGAACTGTATCCCAGTGAGAGTCAGTATGTGTGGAACTATACCCCAGTGAGAATCAGTGTGTGTGGAACTGTGCCCCAGTGAGAGTCTGTTTGCGTGGAACTGTGCCCCAGTGAGAGTCAGTTTGTGTGGAACTGTACCCCAGTGAGAGTCAGTGTGTGTGGAACTGTACCCCAGTGAGAGTCAGTGTGTGTGGAACTGTGCCCCAGTGAGAGTCAGTTTGTGTGGAACTGTACCCCAGTGAGAGTCAGTGTGTGTGGAACTGTACCCCAGTGAGAGTCAGTGTGTGTGGAACTGTACCCCAGTGAGAGTCAGTTTGTGTGGAACTGTACCCCAGTGAGAGTCAGTGTGTGTGGAACTATACCCCAGTGAGAGTCAGTGTGTGTGGAACTATACCTCAGTGAGAGTGAGTGTGTGGGGAACTGTACCCCAGTGAGAGTCAGTGTGTGTGGAACTGTACCCCAGTGAGAGTCAGTGTGTGTGGAACTGTACCCCAGTGAGAGTCAGTTTGTGTGGAACTGTACCCCAGTGAGAGTCAGTGTGTGTGGAACTATACCCCAGTGAGAGTCAGTGTGTGTGGAACTATACCCCAGTGAGAGTCAGTGTGTGGGGAACTGTACCCCAGTGAGAGTCAGTGTGTGTGGAACTGTACCCCAGTGAGAGTCAGTGTGTGTGGAACTGTACCCCAGTGAGAGTCAGTGTGCGTGGAACTATACCCCAGTGAGAGTCAGTGTGTGTGGAACTGTACCCCAGTGAGAGTCAGTGTGTGTGGAACTGTACCTCAGTGAGAGTCAGTGTGTGTGGAACTGTACCCCAGTGAGAGTCAGTGTGTGTGGAACTGTACCCCAGTGAGAGTCAGTGTGTGTGGAACTGTACCCCAGTGAGAGTCAGTTTGTGTGGAACTGTACCCCAGTGAGAGTCAGTGTGTGTGGAACTATACCCCAGTGAGAGTCAGTGTGTGTGGAACTATACCTCAGTGAGAGTGAGTGTGTGGGGAACTGTACCCCAGTGAGAGTCAGTGTGTGTGGAACTGTACCCCAGTGAGAGTCAGTGTGTGTGGAACTGTACCCCAGTGAGAGTCAGTTTGTGTGGAACTGTACCCCAGTGAGAGTCAGTGTGTGTGGAACTATACCCCAGTGAGAGTCAGTGTGTGTGGAACTGTACCCCAGTGAGAGTCAGTGTGTGGGGAACTGTACCCCAGTGAGAGTCAGTGTGTGTGGGACTGTACCCCAGTGAGAGTCAGAGTGCGTGGAACTGTACCCTAGTGAGAGTCAGTGTGTGGGGAACTGTGCCCCAGTGAGAGTCAGTGTGTGTGGAATTGTACCCTAGTAAGAGTCAGTGTGTGTGGAACTGTACAGTGAGAGTCAGTGTGTGTGGAACTGTACCCTAGTGAGAGTCAGTGTGTGTGGAACTGTACCTCAGTGAGAGTCAGTGTGTGTGGAACTGTGCCCCAGTGAGAGTCAGTGTGTGTGGAACTGTACCCTAGTGAGAGTCAGTGTGTGTGGAACTGTACCCTAGTGAGAGTCAGTGTGTGGGGAACTGTGCCCCAGTGAGAGTCAGTGTGTGTGGAATTGTACCCTAGTAAGAGTCAGTGT
Organism: Pristiophorus japonicus; assembly: GCF_044704955.1. Classification (NCBI taxonomy): domain Eukaryota; kingdom Metazoa; phylum Chordata; class Chondrichthyes; family Pristiophoridae; genus Pristiophorus; species Pristiophorus japonicus. The sequence continues at coordinate 13,120 of NW_027251211.1, read as the reverse complement.
GTGTGGAACTGTACCCCAGTGAGAGTCAGTGTGTGTGGGACCCGTACCCCAGTGAGAGTCAGTGTGTGTGGGACTGTACCCCAGTGAGAGTCAGAGTGCGTGGAACTGTACCCCAGTGAGAGTCAGTGTGTGTGGGACTGTACCCCAGTGAGAGTCAGTGTGTGTGGGACTGTACCCCAGTGAGAGTCAGTGTGTGTGGAACTGTGCCCCAGTGAGAGTCAGTGTGTGTGGAACTGTACCCCAGTGAGAGTCAGTGTGTGTGGGACTCTACCCCAGTGAGAGTCAGTGTGTGTGGGACTGTACCCCGGTGAGAGTCAGTGTGTGTGGAACTGTACCCCAGTGAGAGTCAGTGTGTGAGGGACCGTACCCCAGTGAGAGTCAGTGTGTGTGGGACTGTACCCCAGTGAGAGTCAGTGTGTGTGGAACTGTACCCCAGTGAGAGTCAGTGTGTGTGGGACTGTGCCCCAGTGAGACTCAATGTGTGTGTGGAACTGTAGTGAGAGTCAGTGTGTGTGGAACTGTACCCTAGTGAGAGTCAGTGTGTGTGGAACTGTGCCCCAGTGAGAGTCAATATGTGTGGAATTATACCCCAGTGAGAGTCAGTGTGTGTGGAACTGTACCCCAGTGAGAGTCAGTGTGTGTGGAACTGTACCCCAGTGAGAGTCAGTGTGTGTGGAACTGTACCCCAGTGAGAGTCAATATGTGTGGAATTATACCCCAGTGAGAGTCAGTGTGTGTGGAACTGTACCCTAGTGAGAGTCAGTGTGTGTGGAACTGTACCCCAGTGAGAGTCAGTGTGTGTGAAACTGTACACCAGTGAGTCAGTGTGTGTGGAACTGTGCCCTAGTGAGAGTCAGTGTGTGTGGAACTGTGCCCCAGTGAGAGTCAGTGTGTGGAACTGTGCCCCAGTGAGAGTCAGCGTGTGTGGAACTGTACCCCAGTGAGAGTCAGTGTGTGTGGGACTGTACCCCAGTGAGAGTCAGTGTGTGTGGAACTGTACCCCAGTGAGAGTCAGTGTGTGTGGAACTGTACCCCAGTGAGAGTCAGCGTGTGTGGAACTGTGCCCCAGTGAGAGTCAGTGTGTGTGGAACTGTACCCCAGTGAGAGTCAGTGTGTGTGGAACTGTACCCTAGTGAGAGTCAGTGTGTGTGGAACTGTATCCCAGTGAGAGTCAGTGTGTGTGGAACTGTATCCCAGTGAGAGTCAGTGTGTGTGGAACTGTGCCCCAGTGAGAGTCAGTGTGTGTGGAACTGTACCCCAGTGAGAGTCAGTGTATGTGGAACTGTACCCTGGTGAGAGTCGGTGTGTGTGGAACTGTATCCCAGTGAGAGTCAGTATGTGTGGAACTATACCCCAGTGAGAATCAGTGTGTGTGGAACTGTGCCCCAGTGAGAGTCTGTTTGCGTGGAACTGTGCCCCAGTGAGAGTCAGTGTGTGTGGAACTGTGCCCCAGTGAGAGTCAGTTTGTGTGGAACTGTACCCCAGTGAGAGTCAGTTTGTGTGGAACTGTACCCCAGTGAGAGTCAGTGTGTGTGGAACTGTACCCCAGTGAGAGTCAGTGTGTGTGGAACTGTACCCCAGTGAGAGTCAGTTTGTGTGGAACTGTACCCCAGTGAGAGTCAGTGTGTGTGGAACTATACCCCAGTGAGAGTCAGTGTGTGTGGAACTATACCTCAGTGAGAGTGAGTGTGTGGGGAACTGTACCCCAGTGAGAGTCAGTGTGTGTGGAACTGTACCCCAGTGAGAGTCAGTGTGTGTGGAACTGTACCCCAGTGAGAGTCAGTTTGTGTGGAACTGTACCCCAGTGAGAGTCAGTGTGTGTGGAACTATACCCCAGTGAGAGTCAGTGTGTGTGGAACTATACCCCAGTGAGAGTCAGTGTGTGGGGAACTGTACCCCAGTGAGAGTCAGTGTGTGGGGAACTGTACCCCAGTGAGAGTCAGTGTGTGGGGAACTGTACCCTAGTGAGAGTCAGTGTGTGTGGAACTGTACCCCAGTGAGAGTCAGTGTGTGTGGAACTGTACCCCAGTGAGAGTCAGTGTGTGTGGAACTGTGCCCCAGTGAGAGTCAGTGTGTGGGGAACTGTACCCCAGTGAGAGTCAGTGTGTGTGGGACCCGTACCCCAGTGAGTGTCAGTGTGTGTGGAACTGTACCCTAGTGAGAGTCAGTGTGTGTGGAACTGTGCCCCAGTGAGAGTCAGTGTGTGGGGAACTGTACCCCAGTGAGAGTCAGTGTGTGAGGAACTGTACCCCAGTGAGAGTCAGTGTCTGTGGAACTGTACCCCAGTGAGAGTCAGTGTGTGTGGAACTGTATCCCAGTGAGCGTCAGTGTGTGTGGAACTGTACCCCAGTGAGAGTCAGCGTGTGTGGAACTGTGCCCCAGTGAGAGTCAGTGTCTGTTGAACTGTACCCCAGTGAGAGTCAGTGTGTGAGGAACTGTACCCCGGTGAGAGTCAGTGTATGTGGAACTGTATCTCAGTGAGAGTCAGTGTGTGTGGTACTGTACCCCAGTGAGAGTCAGTGTGTGTGGAACTGTACCCCAGTGAGAGTCAGTGTCTGTGGAACTGTACCCTAGTGAGAGTCAGTGTGTGTGGAACTGTACCCCAGTGAGAGTCAGTGTGTGTGGAACTGTACCCCAGTGAGAGTCAGTGTGTGTGGAACTGTACCCCAGTGAGAGTCAGTGTGTGTGGAACTGTACCCCAGTGAGAGTCAGTGTGTGTGGAACTGTACCCCAGTGAGAGTCAGTGTGTGTGGAACTGTACCCCGGTGAGAGTCAGTGTGTGTGGAACTGTACCCTGGTGAGAGTAGGTGTGTGTGGAACTGTATCCCAGTGAGAGTCAGTGTGTGTGGAACTATACCCCAGTGAGAGTCAGTGTGTGTGGAACTGTATCCCAGTGAGAGTCAGTATGTGTGGAACTGTACCCCAGTGAGAGTCAGTGTGTGTGGAACTGTACCCCAGTGAGAGTCAGTGTGTGTGGGACTGTGCCCCAGTGAGACTCAATGTGTGTGTTGAACTGTAGTGAGAGTCAGTGTGTGTGGAACTGTACCCTAGTGAGAGTCAGTGTGTGTGGAACTGTGCCCCAGTGAGAGTCAATATGTGTGGAATTATACCCCAGTGAGAGTCAGTGTGTGTGGAACTGTACCCCAGTGAGAGTCAGTGTGTGTGGAACTGTACCCCAGTGAGAGTCAGTGTGTGTGGAACTGTACCCCAGTGAGAGTCAATATGTGTGGAATTATACCCCAGTGAGAGTCAGTGTGTGTGGAACTGTACCCTAGTGAGAGTCAGTGTGTGTGGAACTGTACCCCAGTGAGAGTCAGTGTGTGTGAAACTGTACCCCAGTGAGTCAGTGTGTGTGGAACTGTGCCCTAGTGAGAGTCAGTGTGTGTGGAACTGTGCCCCAGTGAGAGTCAGTGTGTGGAACTGTGCCCCAGTGAGAGTCAGCGTGTGTGGGACTGTACCCCAGTGAGAGTCAGTGTGTGTGGAACTGTACCCCAGTGAGAGTCAGTGTGTGTGGAACTGTACCCCAGTGAGAGTCAGCGTGTGTGGAACTGTGCCCCAGTGAGAGTCAGTGTGTGTGGAACTTTTCCCCAGTGAGAGTCAGTGTGTGTGGAACTGTACCCTAGTGAGAGTCAGTGTGTGTGGAACTGTATCCCAGTGAGAGTCAGTGTGTGTGGAACTGTATCCCAGTGAGAGTCAGTGTGTGTGGAACTGTGCCCCAGTGAGAGTCAGTGTGTGTGGAACTGTACCCCAGTGAGAGTCAGTGTATGTGGAACTGTACCCTGGTGAGAGTCGGTGTGTGTGGAACTGTATCCCAGTGAGAGTCAGTATGTGTGGAACTATACCCTGGTGAGAATCAGTGTGTGTGGAACTGTGCCCCAGTGAGAGTCTGTTTGCGTGGAACTGTGCCCCAGTGAGAGTCAGTGTGTGTGGAACTGTGCCCCAGTGAGAGTCAGTTTGTGTGGAACTGTACCCCAGTGAGAGTCAGTTTGTGTGGAACTGTACCCCAGTGAGAGTCAGTGTGTGTGGAACTGTACCCCAGTGAGAGTCAGTGTGTGTGGAACTGTACCCCAGTGAGAGTCAGTTTGTGTGGAACTGTACCCCAGTGAGAGTCAGTGTGTGTGGAACTATACCCCAGTGAGAGTCAGTGTGTGTGGAACTATACCTCAGTGAGAGTGAGTGTGTGGGGAACTGTACCCCAGTGAGAGTCAGTGTGTGTGGAACTGTACCCCAGTGAGAGTCAGTGTGTGTGGAACTGTACCCCAGTGAGAGTCAGTTTGTGTGGAACTGTACCCCAGTGAGAGTCAGTGTGTGTGGAACTATACCCCAGTGAGAGTCAGTGTGTGTGGAACTGTACCCCAGTGAGAGTCAGTGTGTGGGGAACTGTACCCCAGTGAGAGTCAGTGTGTGTGGAACTGTACCCCAGTGAGAGTCAGTGTGTGTGGAACTGTACCCCAGTGAGAGTCAGTGTGCGTGGAACTATACCCCAGTGAGAGTCAGTGTGTGTGGAACTGTACCCCAGTGAGAGTCAGTGTGTGTGGAACTGTACCTCAGTGAGAGTCAGTGTGTGTGGAACTGTACCCCAGTGAGAGTCAGTGTGTGTGGAACTGTACCCCAGTGAGAGTCAGTGTGTGTGGAACTGTACCCCAGTGAGAGTCAGTGTGTGTGGAACTGTACCCTGGTGAGAGTCGGTGTGTGTGGAACTGTATCCCAGTGAGAGTCAGTATGTGTGGAACTATACCCCAGTGAGAATCAGTGTGTGTGGAACTGTGCCCCAGTGAGAGTCTGTTTGCGTGGAACTGTGCCCCAGTGAGAGTCAGTTTGTGTGGAACTGTACCCCAGTGAGAGTCAGTGTGTGTGGAACTGTACCCCAGTGAGAGTCAGTGTGTGTGGAACTGTGCCCCAGTGAGAGTCAGTTTGTGTGGAACTGTACCCCAGTGAGAGTCAGTGTGTGTGGAACTGTACCCCAGTGAGAGTCAGTGTGTGTGGAACTGTACCCCAGTGAGAGTCAGTTTGTGTGGAACTGTACCCCAGTGAGAGTCAGTGTGTGTGGAACTATACCCCAGTGAGAGTCAGTGTGTGTGGAACTATACCTCAGTGAGAGTGAGTGTGTGGGGAACTGTACCCCAGTGAGAGTCAGTGTGTGTGGAACTGTACCCCAGTGAGAGTCAGTGTGTGTGGAACTGTACCCCAGTGAGAGTCAGTTTGTGTGGAACTGTACCCCAGTGAGAGTCAGTGTGTGTGGAACTATACCCCAGTGAGAGTCAGTGTGTGTGGAACTATACCCCAGTGAGAGTCAGTGTGTGGGGAACTGTACCCCAGTGAGAGTCAGTGTGTGTGGAACTGTACCCCAGTGAGAGTCAGTGTGTGTGGAACTGTACCCCAGTGAGAGTCAGTGTGCGTGGAACTATACCCCAGTGAGAGTCAGTGTGTGTGGAACTGTACCCCAGTGAGAGTCAGTGTGTGTGGAACTGTACCTCAGTGAGAGTCAGTGTGTGTGGAACTGTACCCCAGTGAGAGTCAGTGTGTGTGGAACTGTACCCCAGTGAGAGTCAGTGTGTGTGGAACTGTACCCCAGTGAGAGTCAGTTTGTGTGGAACTGTACCCCAGTGAGAGTCAGTGTGTGTGGAACTATACCCCAGTGAGAGTCAGTGTGTGTGGAACTATACCTCAGTGAGAGTGAGTGTGTGGGGAACTGTACCCCAGTGAGAGTCAGTGTGTGTGGAACTGTACCCCAGTGAGAGTCAGTGTGTGTGGAACTGTACCCCAGTGAGAGTCAGTTTGTGTGGAACTGTACCCCAGTGAGAGTCAGTGTGTGTGGAACTATACCCCAGTGAGAGTCAGTGTGTGTGGAACTGTACCCCAGTGAGAGTCAGTGTGTGGGGAACTGTACCCCAGTGAGAGTCAGTGTGTGTGGAACTGTACCCCAGTGAGAGTCAGTGTGTGTGGAACTGTACCCCAGTGAGAGTCAGTGTGCGTGGAACTATACCCCAGTGAGAGTCAGTGTGTGTGGAACTGTACCCCAGTGAGAGTCAGTGTGTGTGGAACTGTACCTCAGTGAGAGTCAGTGTGTGTGGAACTGTACCCCAGTGAGAGTCAGTGTGTGTGGAACTGTACCCCAGTGAGAGTCAGTGTGTGTGGAACTGTACCCCAGTGAGAGTCAGTGTGTGTGGAACTGTACCCTGGTGAGAGTCGGTGTGTGTGGAACTGTATCCCAGTGAGAGTCAGTATGTGTGGAACTATACCCCAGTGAGAATCAGTGTGTGTGGAACTGTGCCCCAGTGAGAGTCTGTTTGCGTGGAACTGTGCCCCAGTGAGAGTCAGTTTGTGTGGAACTGTACCCCAGTGAGAGTCAGTGTGTGTGGAACTGTACCCCAGTGAGAGTCAGTGTGTGTGGAACTGTGCCCCAGTGAGAGTCAGTTTGTGTGGAACTGTACCCCAGTGAGAGTCAGTGTGTGTGGAACTGTACCCCAGTGAGAGTCAGTGTGTGTGGAACTGTACCCCAGTGAGAGTCAGTTTGTGTGGAACTGTACCCCAGTGAGAGTCAGTGTGTGTGGAACTATACCCCAGTGAGAGTCAGTGTGTGTGGAACTATACCTCAGTGAGAGTGAGTGTGTGGGGAACTGTACCCCAGTGAGAGTCAGTGTGTGTGGAACTGTACCCCAGTGAGAGTCAGTGTGTGTGGAACTGTACCCCAGTGAGAGTCAGTTTGTGTGGAACTGTACCCCAGTGAGAGTCAGTGTGTGTGGAACTATACCCCAGTGAGAGTCAGTGTGTGTGGAACTATACCCCAGTGAGAGTCAGTGTGTGGGGAACTGTACCCCAGTGAGAGTCAGTGTGTGTGGAACTGTACCCCAGTGAGAGTCAGTGTGTGTGGAACTGTACCCCAGTGAGAGTCAGTGTGCGTGGAACTATACCCCAGTGAGAGTCAGTGTGTGTGGAACTGTACCCCAGTGAGAGTCAGTGTGTGTGGAACTGTACCTCAGTGAGAGTCAGTGTGTGTGGAACTGTACCCCAGTGAGAGTCAGTGTGTGTGGAACTGTACCCCAGTGAGAGTCAGTGTGTGTGGAACTGTACCCCAGTGAGAGTCAGTGTGTGTGGAACTGTACCCCAGTGAGAGTCAGTGTGTGTGGAACTGTACCCCAGTGAGAGTCAGTGTGTGTGGAACTGTACCCCAGTGAGAGTCAGTGTGTGTGGAACTGTACCCCAGTGAGAGTCAGTGTGTGTGGAACTGTACCCCAGTGAGAGTCAGTGTCTTCGATGTAGATGGGGTTGGTGTATCTGCCTGTCGAGTGTAAGCTGTGGGTTATTTTCGGACATATTCCCCTTTGTATATTCTCCCTGAATATATTTGCTGCATCTGTCCATAGTACAACACGGCAATCAGCCTGGGGCGGGAAGGCTGGGGACTTGAGCTGGGGGAGGAGGAGAATGGAAATGAGGAAGGTTTGGCTGGTCCAGTACTGGCTGTGTGTTTGTGGTGTGGGGGGTGTGAAAGGAATGTTCCAGACTTTGTTTCTAGCCTTGCAGCGAGATATTTAAAGCTGTTGGCACGTTGCTCATTGTGATGTTGAAATGATTGTGGTCTTTTGCCTATTGATCGAACATAAGAACATAAGAATTAGGACCAGGAGTCGATCGTTCTGCCCCTCGAGCCTGCTCCGCCATTTAATAAGATCTTGGCTGATCTACTACCTCAGCTCCACTTTCCTGCACTATCCCCATATCCCTTGATTCCCTTAATATCCAAAAATCTATCCATCTCTTGGGTAGAGAATTCCAAAGATTCACCACTCTCTGAGTGAAGAAGTTTCTCCTCATCTCAATCCTAAATGGCAGACCCTTTATTCTGAGACTGTGACTCCTGGTTCTAGACTCCCCAGCCAGGGGAAACATCCTCTCTGCATCTTCCCTGTCTCGCCCTGTAATAATTTTGTATGTTTCAATGAGATCCTCTCATTCTTCTGAACTCTAGAGAATATAGGCCTGGTCTGCTCAATCTCTCCTCACAGGACAATCCCCCCCCATCCCAGGAATCAGTCTGGTGAACCTTCGTTGCACTCCCTCTATGGCAAGTATATCCTTCCTTAGGTAAGGAGACCAAATCTGTACACAATACTCCAGGTGTGGTCTTACCACGGCCCTATATAATTGCAGTTAGACGTCTTTACTCTTATACTCAAATTCTCTTGTAATAATGGCCCACATATTATTTGCTTTCTTAATTGCTTGCAGTACCTGCATGTTAACGTTCAGTGATTTGTGTACAAGGACACCAGGTCCCTCTGAACACCAACATTTCCCAATCTCTTAATTTAAAAAATACTCTGCTTTTCTATTTTTCCTACAAAGTGGATAACTTCACATTTCTCCACATTATATTCCATTGGCCATGACCTTGCCCACTCAGTTAGCCTGTCTCTCTCTCCTTGAAGCCTCTTTGCATCCTCCTCACGACTTACATTCCCACCTAGCTTTGTATCATCAGCAAACTTGGATTTAATACATTTGGTCCCCTCATCCAAATCATTGATATAGGTTGTGAATATCGGGGGCCCAAGCACCGATCTTTGCAGCACCCCACTAGTTACAGCCTACTGTCCTCGCTCGGGTATGAAGTGTTCAGTGATGATGATCGCAGTCTTGGCTCCCGCTGCACCTGCCCACAGCTGACTCACTTCTCGTTCTTTGCTGCTGATTTTTTGTTTTGAGTTCTTGAATATTGACCAGAGTGCAGAGGCCACACTTCCTGCTCGGAATGTCCCTTGTATTGCAGTAATGTCAGCCGTGGACCAGTGAGCAGCGCTCTCTCTCTCTCTCTCTCTCTCTCTCTCTCTCTCTCTCCTCTGTCTCTGAGTCAGAAGGTCATGGTTCGAGTCCCACTTCAGAGACTTGAGACACACAATCCCAAACTGACGCTCCAATGCAATACTGAGGGAGCGCTGCACTGTCGGAGGGGCAGTACTGAGGGAACGCTGCACTGTCGGAGGGGCAGTACTGAGGGAGCGCTGCACTGTCGGAGGGGCAGTACTGAGGGAACGCTGCACTGTCGGAGGGGCAGTACTGAGGGAGCGCTGCACTGTCGGAGGGGCAGTACTGAGGGGGCGCTGCACTGTCGGAGGGGCAGTACTGAGGGAGCGCTGCACTGTCGGAGGGGCAGTACTGTGGTAGCGCTGCACTGTCGGAGGGGCAGTACTGAGGTAGCGCTGCACTGTCGGAGAGGCAGTACTGAGGGGGCGCTGCACTGTCGGAGGAGCAGTACTGAGGGAGCGCTGCACTGTCGTTGGGGCAGTACTGAGGGATCGCTGCACTGTCGGAGGTGCAGTACTGAGGGAGTGCTGCACTGTCGGAGGGGCAGTACTGAGGGAGCACCGCACTGTTGGAGGGACAGTACTGAGGGAGCGCTGCACTGTCGGAGGGGCAGTACTGAGGGAGCGCTGCACTGTCGGAGGGGCAGTACTGAGGGAGCGCTGCACTGTCGGAGGTGCAGTACTGAGGGAGGGCTGCAGTATTGGACACGCCGTCTTTCGGGTGAGACGTTAAACCGAGACCCTGTCTGCTTTTTCAGGTGGATGCAAAAGATCCCGTGGGCACTATTTCGAGGAAAAGCAGGGGAGTTATCCCCCATGCCCTGGCCAATATTCCTCCCTCAACCAACATCACTAAAACAGATCACCTGGTCATTATCACGTTGCTGTTTGTGGGATCTTTCTGTGTGGAAATTGGCTGTTGTGTTTCCTACATGAGAGCAGTGACTACACTTCAAAATCTACTTTATTGGCAGTAAAGTGCTTTGGGACATCCTGAGGTTGTGAAAGGTGCTATAGAAATGTATCGCTATTTCTGATCACCAATCCCCTTCCACCATTCCTCATGTGTGATTACGAATGTCCTTTAGGGAAGGAAATCTGCCGTCCTTACCCGGTCTGGCTGATATGTGACTCCAGACCCACAGCAATGTGGTTGATTCTTCACTGCCCTCTGAAATGGCGGCTCACCACCTCCTTCTCAAAGGCAATTAGGGATGGGCAATAAATGCCAGCCTTGCCAGCGATGCCCACATCCCGTGAACAAATTTTAAAAAAAGTTTAAGCACTGCTCACCCAACAAACCCCACCCTCCCCAACCCACAACTCACTGAACAACACCCCCCAACCCACGGCTCACCCAACAAACCCAACCCCCCCAACCCACTGCTCACCCAACAAACCCCCCCCCCACCCACAGCTCACCCAACAAACCCAACCCCCCCAACCCACTGCTCACCCAACAAACCACCCCCCCCCACCCACAGCTCACCCAACAAACCCAACCCCCTCAACCCACTGCTCACCCAACAAACCACCCCCCTTCACCCACAGCTCACCCAACAAACCCAACCCACGGCTCAGCCAACAAACCCAACCACCCCCAACCCACAGCTCACCCAACAAACCCAACAAACACCCCCCAACCACAGCTCACCCAACAAACCCAACCCCCCCAACCCACAGCTCACCCAACAAACCCAACAAACCCCCCCAACCCACAGCTCACCCAACAAACCCAACCCCCCCAACCCACAGCTCACCCAACAAACCCAACCCCCCCCAACCCACAGCTCACCCAACCCCCCCAACCCACAGCTCACCCAACAAACCCCTCCAACCCACAGCTCACCCAACAAACCCAACAACCACCCCCAACCCACAGCTCACCCAACAAAACCAACAAACCCCCCCAACCCACAGCTCACCCAACAAACCCCCCCAACCCACAGCTCACCCAACAAACCCAACAACCCCCCCCAACCCACAGCTCACCCAACAAACCCCCCCAACCCACAGCTCACCCAACAAACCCAACAAACCCCCCCCAACCCACAGCTCATCCAACAAACCCCCCCAACCCACAGCTCATCCAACAAACCCCCCCAACCCACAGCTCACCCAACAAACCCCCCCAACCCACAGCTCACCCAACAAACCCCTCCAACCCACAGCTTACCCAACAAACCCAACAACCCCCCCCCAACCCACAGCTCACCCAACAAACCCCCCAAACCCACAGCTCACCCAACAAACCCCCCCAACCCACAGCTCACCCAACAAACCCCCCCAACCCACAGCTCACCCAACAAACCCCGCAACCCACAGCTCACCCAACAAACCCCCCCCAACTCACAGCTCACCCAACAAACCCCCCCCCAACCCACAGCTCACCCAACAAACCCCCCCAACCCACTGCTCACCCAACAACCCCCCCCAACGCACTGCTCACCCAACAAACCCAACAAACCCCCCCAACCCACAGCTCACCCAACAAACCCCCCCAACCCACAGCTCACCCAACAAACCCCCCCAACCCACAGCTCACCCAACAAACCCCTCCAACCCACAGCTCACCCAACAAACCCCTCCAACCCACAGCTCACCCAACAAACCCCCCCAACCCACAGCTCACCCAACAAACCCAACAACCCCCCCCAACCCACAGCTCACCCAACAAACCCCTCCAACCCACAGCTCACCCAACAAACCCCCCCAACCCACAGCTCACCCAACAAACCCCTCCAACCCACAGCTCACCCAACAAACCCAACAACCCCCCCCAACCCACAGCTCACCCAACAAACCCCTCCAACCCACAGCTCACCCAACAACCCCCCCCAACCCACAGCTCACCCAACAAACCCAACAACCCCCCCCCAACCCACAGCTCACCCAACAAACCCCTCCAACCCACAGCTCACCCAACAAACCCCCCCAACCCACAGCTCACCCAACAAACCCCCCCAACCCACAGCTCACCCAACAAACCCCTCCAACCCACAGCTCACCCAACAAACCCCTCCAACCCACAGCTCACCCAACAAACCCCCCCAACCCACAGCTCACCCAACAAACCCAACAACCCCCCCCAACCCACAGCTCACCCAACAAACCCCTCCAACCCACAGCTCACCCAACAAACCCCCCCAACCCACAGCTCACCCAACAAACCCCTCCAACCCACAGCTCACCCAACAAACCCAACAACCCCCCCCAACCCACAGCTCACCCAACAAACCCCTCCAACCCACAGCTCACCCAACAACCCCCCCCAACCCACAGCTCACCCAACAAACCCAACAACCCCCCCCAACCCACAGCTCACCCAACAAACCCCTCCAACCCACAGCTCACCCAACAAACCCCCCCAACCCACAGCTCACCCAACAAACCCCTCCAACCCACAACTCACCCAACAAACCCCTCCAACCCACAGCTCACCCAACAAACCCAACAACCCCCCCCAACCCACAGCTCACCCAACAAACCCCTCCAACCCACAGCTCACCCAATAAACCCCTCCAACCCACAGCTCAACCAACAAACCCCTCCAACCCACAGTTCACCTAACAAACCCCTCCAAACCACAGCTCACCCAACAAACCCCTCCAACCCACAGCTCACCCAACAAACCCCCCCGAACCCATAGTTCACCCAACAAACCCAAACCCCCCCCAACCCACGGCTCACCAAATAAACCTCTCCAAACCACAACTCACCTAACAACCCACCGCTCCCCCAACAACCCCCCCAACCCACTGCTCACCCAACAAACCCACCTTCCCCCAACCCACAACTCACCGAACAACCCCCCCCAACCCACAGCTCACCAAACAACAGTGCCCCCCCCCAACCCCACGCGCACACACCCACTCAACCCCCACTCCCGCTCACACACGCACCACATGTGCACGGCATGCATGCTCAGCATACAAACGCACCACACACTGAGAGCGCTTGCTGAACCCACACTGTCAATCCCAACACAGACTAGCTGACTCAGCATTGGGTATAAAACCTGGGCTGCCTTAAAAAGAAGTGTGTTTTGTTGGCGGTGGCCTCACCAGGCATGTTACAGTTGCGAGTGAGAATTATTGAGTTTTCAGTTTGTGGTTTGATCTTTTTCCAAAGAGCGGTTTCCTGAGAGTCTGCCATTACACAACGAGGCAAAGGTCATGGTGCGAAGTGTTTCTGGCAACTCAGCAAGCTGAGGGGGGTGCGGGGCGGGGGGAGGAGAGGGGGATGTGGGGGGGGAGGGAGGAGAGAGGTGTGTTGGGGGGGGTGTTGAGGGGGGTGTTGAGGGGGGGTAGGAG
>NW_027251210.1:0-59612 GCF_044704955.1 Pristiophorus japonicus | reverse complement strand
CGAAATATCGGAACAAGAGGTTCACAGCACTAAACAAGCTGCTACCCCCACAACAGACAAAACCGGGAGAACAGGCTCTCGACAGCAGGCAGAAGCCATCAAGGGCCACAGGAACGGCCGTTCACACCTCATCAACCCACAATGCAAGCAATCAACTACAAACTGAGAGAAGCTCAAGAGAGATCAGCCAGACGCAGCTCATTCTTTGGGAACACTTTGAACAATGGAACAGGTCTGTGCTGGAGGTGTGGGGGTGGGCACTCATCAAGGGGATGTCGATTTCAGCAGGCTGTTTGCAGAAATTGTGAATATACAGGGCATTTGGCCGGCATGTGCAAAAAAATGGCAGCTCGGCTGATATACGAATCGGATGGGTCGGAAAGCGGACCAGAAGATGGTGGGGACAGAACCCGTGACACCGATGTACAGCGGGTCAACACGATCAGTAGCCGCTGCTCCTACAACAGGGCGCCTCCTATAATGATAAGGGTCCTACTCAACGGGATATCTGCCAACATGGAGCTGGATACGGGAGCGAGTCAATCTCTCATGGGCGCTCAACAATTTGAACAACTGTGGCCGCATAAAAGAGACAGACCAAAACTCACAAGAGTCAACACCAAACTAAGGACCTGTACCAAAGAAATCGTACCAGTCCTCGGCAACGCTGTCACACACAAAGGGACAGTGAACCGACTTCTCCTGTGGATTGTCCCCGGAGACCCCCCAGCACTGCTGGGGAGAAGCTGGCTGTTAAAACAAAACTGGAAATGGGATGATGTCCATGCCATGTCATTAGAGGAACAGACCTCCTGCTCAACAGTTATAAAGCGATTTGAACATCTCTTTCAGCCAGGTGTGGGCACTTTCAAAGGGGCCAAAGTCAAAATCTACATCGCACAGGATGCTAGACCGGTCCATCACAAGGCCAGAGCTGTACCCTATGTGATGAGGGAAAAGATTGAACACGAACTAGACAGGCTTCTGCGGGAAGGCATTATATCACCTGTGGAATTTAGCGACTGGGCAAGTCCCATCGTCACAGTCATGAAGCCTGATGGATCTGTACGAATCTGTGGGGACTACAAATCTACCATAAACAGAGTCCCCCGACAGGACCAGTACCCGCTACCCAGAGCGGAGAACTTATTTGCCACATTGGCTGGAGGAAAACTTTTCTCAAAATTAGACCTCACATCTGCGTATATGACGTAAGAATTGACCGAGGAATCCAAGCTACTCACCACCATCAACACACATCGAGGCCTTTTCATGTACAATCAATGCCCATTTGGCATCAGGTCGGCAGCTGCCATATTCCAGTGCAACATGGAGAGTTTGCTCAAGTCCATCCCGGGGACGGTTGTATTTCAAGACGACATACTTAACACGGGCAGGGACACCGACTCCCATCTTCGTAATTTGGAAGAAGTACTAAAGCGGTTGTATCGGGTAGGCCTACGAGTCAAGAAATCCAAGTGCCTGTTTCTCGCACCCAAGGTTGAATTTTTGGGCAGAAGGATTGCCGCTGATGGAATCCGCCCAACAGAGTCCAAAACAGAAGCAATTCGCCTGGCACCAACCCCTTGGAATGTCTCAGAACTGCGCGCCTTTCTCGGGCTACTCAAGTACTTTGGGAACTTTATGCAGAACTTAAGCATGCTGCTGGAGCCTCTCCACGTGCTACTCAGGAAGGGGTGCGATTGGTTTTGGGGGACGCCCAGGAACACGCATTTAATAAGGCACACAACCTTCTGTGTTCCAACAGTGTTTTGACTTTCTTTGACCCAGATAAAAAGCTAGTTCTCACATGCGATGCGCCAGCGTATGGGGTCGGATGTGTTTTGCAACATGTCAATAGTGCGGGCAAATTACAACCCACACCTTATGCCTCCTGGTCACTTTCGCGGGCGGAGCGTGGCTACGGAATGGTCGAGAAGGAGGAGCTCGCGTGCGTGTACGGTGTCAAAAAGATGTACCAATATCTTTGAGGCCAAGTTCACATTGGAAACCGACCACAAGCCCCTCACGTCCCTCCTATCTGAGAGCAAGGCAATAAACGCCAAGGCCTCGGCGCGAATTCAACAGTGGGCACTCATGCTGGCGTCCTACAACTGTACCATAAGGCACAGACCAGGCACAGACAACTGTGCCGACGCGCTCAGCAGGCTACCTCTGGTGACCACGGAAGGGTCTGACAAACAGGACTGTGAGATAGTCATGGCAATCAATGCCTTTGAGTCCACAGGTTAACCCATGATGGCTCGCTAAATCAGAGCCTGGACGGCCAGCGACCCCACGTTATCCTTGGTAAAAAGATGTGTCCTAACTGGTGACTGGGCAGAGGCTCGCGATGCCTGCCCCAAGGAATTAAAACTCTTTCACAGGCGCATGCATTGAGCTATCACGACAAGCAGACTGCCTGATGTGGGGCAGCCGAATAGTCATGCCTCTGTGAGGCAGAGAGGCATTTGTCCGGGAGTTCCACCGCGAGCACCCGGGGATCGTTCTCCTGAAGGCCATAGCCAGATCCCACGTCTAGTGGCCTGGTACTGACGCGGACTTGGAGCTCTGCGTCCGAAGGTGCACCATTTGTGCCCAACTGAGCAATGCCCCCAGGGAGGCTCCACTGAGCCCCTGGCTCTGGCCTACCAAAGCATGGTCGCGGGTGCACGGAGACTATGCGGGCCCATTCATGGGCAAAATGTTCCTCGTAGTTGTAGATGCATTTTCAAAGTGGATCGAATGTACCATTTTAAAATCGAGCACAACCTCCACCACTGTGGAGAGCCTCACAACCATGTTTGCAACACACGGAATCCCTGACATATTGGTCAGTGACAATGGTCTGTGCTTCACCTGCGCAGAATTCCAAGACTTTATAATTGACCACGGCATAAATCACTTCAAAACGGCACTGTTCAAGCCGGCCTCCAACAGCCAGGCTGAGAGAGTAGTGCAAATCATTAAACTAGGCATGCTTAATATCCAAGGTCCCACGCTGCAGGGTCGCCTGTCGCGACTGCTGCTGGCATACAGATCTCGTCCGCACTCACTGACTGGGATCCCCCCCGCGCAATTGTTGATTAAAAGGACTTTAAAAACAAGGCTCTCATTAATCCTCCCAGACATGCACAAAATCATTGAAGCAAAGTGCCATAAGCTGACTGAGTACCATGACAGAAATTCGAGGGGAAGATGCAATGAGATAGGGGACAAAGTGTTTGTCCTAAACTATGGCAGGGTCCCAAATGGCTTACAGGGACAGTAACGGGCAAGGAAGGAAACAGGCTACTGGTAGTACAAATGGACAATGGCAAAACCTGCCGGAGGCATGTAGACCAAGTCAAAAGTAGATTTACCAACAACACTGCGGAACCAGAGGCAGACTATAATGTGGAACTCGCACCACATCTGGTGGACAGACAGAGGGAACAACCTGAGGAAAGGGCAATCCCAACAGACAGCCCAGGCGAGTCAACAACAATCATACCAATCAAAACAGACAGCCCAGGCGAGATACCAGCAATCACACCCAAAGAAAAACAGACACCAAGGCAAACAACTGAACCACAACTCAGACGCTCCACGCGAGAGCGTAGACCACCTGAGAGACTGAACCTATAAAGACAATAAGACCTTGGGGAAGGGTGATGTCATATATCTTATATTATTATATATAACCGTATCCTCACATGATATACATGACTGTAATAAGATATGACCTGTAACCACCAGCATACCTTACCACCAGGGGTGCACTTGCAAGAGACAGATATATAAGGGCAGGTCTCAGGCAAGTGCAGCATTCTAGAGCTGTGAAATAAAGGTGCAGGTCCAGAGTGACCTTGACTTCACTACATGCCTCGTGTGAATCTGTACTGAGGGGACAGGACTTTACAGTGAACTTCTCTCAAGTATGGGCCTCATGTACATTTATACTCTATAGTCGGGACATATCAGACACATCCAGCTAGCGATTGCCATGGCGATGCTGAAAACATGTGAGCCAGCCTTCTGAAAAAATGCACTCTTCAGTTAGATTCATTCTCATCTTGAAGTCCTTGGCCTTTGCTGTAATCATTGGCCCTGAAGTTGCCACACCTTCAGACCGTTTAAAAGAAAACCATTCATAAAGCGCTTGGTCGAGTTTGTCAAGCTTCGACCTTCGCATATTCTTGCGGGACATTCCCTTTGACGGAAGATTCGGAAGCATCGGTGAAACTTTCTAAATCTTTCTTTTGCTTCTTGATATCGTAAATTGGTGATGATCCAACTTCATATTTGTCCATCAAAGTATACACTTCTGCCAGCTTCAGACTTCTTTATAATTTCTAATTTCTGCTGAATGTTCAATGCTTTTCGTTTCCTTTTAGTGCTGTCACAAGACATTTTAAATTGTACACCCGACTGCTTG
The DNA here is from genome assembly GCF_044704955.1 of Pristiophorus japonicus. NCBI lineage: Eukaryota > Metazoa > Chordata > Chondrichthyes > Pristiophoridae > Pristiophorus > Pristiophorus japonicus. The sequence goes on along the minus strand of NW_027251210.1, from coordinate 55,195 downwards.
AACTACTTTCAATGCGTGTGACAGTTGAAAAGTGAGAAAGAAGTCCACGCCTGCGTCAATTTATGTGCAATTGAGCAACCTGTTCACGTTCGCGATAGTTGAAGTGAGCGAGATATTCACGTGTGTGACAGTTATTTTAAATTTTACGGCGGGTTTTCCGTTACATTCGTAACCGGATAAACGAGTTTCCTGTAATAGGAACTCAGAGATACAGAGTTCCCATTACTATCAATGAGAATACTGTACCATGATTGGTTGTCCAGGCCCACATGACTCCAGCTTCTCTGTCCGTACCTTGAAGATGTAGACGTGCTGCGAAGAACGGGAAGAGAAGGCCTCCGACCGGAATCCAAGGAGCCTTCGCGACCACCAGGTACTTTTGCAAAAAATGTTTTGGTCGGAGGCATTCGTTTGAAGGAAGCCTCCAACCAAAATTTTAGCCCCATTGTTCTCGATGGGGCCTGACCAAGGTTCTGTACAAGTGAAGCACAACTTCCTGCCTGTTGAATTAGGGTTGCTAACTCTGGTTTAACGTATTCCTAGAGAGATGATCATGTGACATCCAATCACCTGACATACGCCCGCAGTTTGCCAATGTTATTGCATTATTGCCCCACAGTTTTGAATGCAACCTTGACAAGTAGATGATGTATACAGTTTGTCAATTTAATCTTTGTTTCTGATTTCAAAACTCAGATGCTAATTATATATGAGAGTTAATAAACATGAGAAAAAATACTCACCCAGCAGAAATTGAAGTTAGCATTTGTATTATCATTTAAATTAAAGTGGCAAGATTAACTTCCCAATTTCTAAAAATCTAAAATTTCAGCGGAATGGCGCTTTCAAAGATTTTAGGGATTTTCTCTCCCACACCGACCTCTCACGAAGTCAGTCACTGTGGTAGCAGAAGAGGGTTCAGAAAAAGACTCTCAATTTACCATTGAGATATCATAGCACTAAGTACAACAATCTGACCTTTCCTAAATGCCTGCTGATTTGCCCAAGCCATCAGCGGGAAGAGAAGGCCTCCGACCGGAATCCAAGGAGCCTCTGGGACCACCAGGTACTTCTGCAAAAAATTTTGGGTCGGAGGCATTGAAGAAAACCTTGACCTTTTTTCCAAGAATAAATTTAAATGCCTCTCTACATTTTTGAAATTCTCTTTCTTGAAATATAACATTTTCCTATTACATTATTTTAGAAGTATATTCAGTGGACCTTTTGATAGGCAATGTTTTAACTAACGATTTATTCTCTGTCAACAGAGAAGCTGCTCAATTATGAAAAATAACTACATTTAACAGTCATACTTATTTGTGCAGCATGAAGTCTGTGATAAGAAAGAATAAATATGCTTTATCCATCATAATTATAACAGATTACCAGAATAATGTTGCATTTTAGTCAATACTGGTTAGGAACATAGGGCCATTCAGCCCCTTGAGCCTGTGTCTCCATTCACATAGATTATTGTGTTCCTAACACAGATGAGGCTGCACACAGGGAGGTTAAAGTAACAGTGACCTCAGTCTTTAATAAGACACTCCAGAGTGAGGAATGGGCCTTAGGGGCCGGCTTATATACAGTGCTTCCAAGGGATGCTGGGATCCCTTGGGACTTCAGGGGACGAGCTCCCTGGTGGCGGAACATGGGAGTGCATGCTTTACAGACACACAACATCACTCCCCCGCACAAAGTCAAAGTGAAAACTATTTACAAGGTGAGACGGTCGGGAGCCTTTCTTTTTCTGGTGGACCGCCTCGGTACAAATGTCTGTTCTGGTGTGTTGGCTGTGCTCTCGCTGGGCTGGTGTGTTGTTGGCCCTGCAGGGCTGCTAGGTGAGCCTGGCCTTGCTGGGCTGTTGGGCGTGATGGCTTCGATTTCCTGGTCCGTCGTGGTGTCGTTGATCCTTTGGGTGTGTGTTGTGGGCTTGAAAAAGGTGATGTCTGCTGTGGGTTGTTCAGGGCAGTCTGTGAACCGCAGCCTTGTTTGGTCCAGGTGCTTTTTGCAAATTTGTCCATTGTCTAGTTTGACGACAAACACCCTATTCCCTTCTTTAGTTATCACCGTGCCCGCGATCCACTGGTGACCATGTCCATAGTTTAGCACATACACAGGATCATTCAGATCAATTTTCTATGACACAGTGGCGTGACCATCGTTTACATTTTGTTGCTGCCGCCTGCTCTCTACCTGATCATGCAGGTTGGGGTGAACCAGCGAGAGTCTGGTTTTAAGTGTCCTTTTCATGAGTAGCTCAGCCGGGGGAACCCCTGTGAGCGAGTGGGGTCTCATGCGTTAGCTAAGCAGTACTCAGGACAGCGGGTTTGGAGTGAGCCTTCTGTGACTCGTTTAAGGCTCTGTTTAATGGTTTGTACTGCCCGCTCTGCCTGCCCATTGGAGGCTGGTTTAAACGGGGCCGAGGTGACATGTTTGATCCCATTGCGGGTCATGAATTCTTTAAATTCCGCACTGGTGAAACATGGCCCGTTGTCACTGACCAGTATATCAGGCAGGCCGTGGGTGGCAAACATGGCCCTCAGGCTTTCAATGGTGGTGGTGGCGGTGCTTCCCGACATTATTTCACATTCAATCCATTTTGAAAAAGCATCCACCACCACCAGGAGCATTTTACCGAGAAACGGGTCAGGATAGTCGACATGGATCCTTGACCATGGTCTGGAGGGCCAGGACCACAAATTTAGTGGTGCCTCTCTGGGCGCGTTGCTCAACTGAGCACATATGCTGCATTGCCGTACACAGGACTCTAAGTCAGAGTCGATACCGGGCCACCACACGTGGGATCTGGCTATCGCTTTCATCATTACTATACCCGGGTGTGTGCTGTGGAGATCCGAGATGAACGTCTCACTGCCCTTTTTTGGTAGCACTACGCGGTTACCCCACAACAGGCAGTCTGCCTGAATGGACAGCTTGTCCTTTCGCCGCTAGAACGGCTTGATTGGCTCTTGCATTTCAACGGGGATGCTGGCCCAGCTCCCATGCAGTACACAGTTTTTTTTACCAGGGACAGCAGAGGATCTTGGCTGGTCCAAGTCCAAATCTGGCAGGCCGTGATGCGCCACCATCAACAAGTTTGCAGGCTGTGCCATTTCCACCCCCGTGGTGGGCAATGATAGCCGACTGAGAGCATCCGCATAGTTCTCGGTGCCTGGCCTGTGGCGGATGGTATAGTTATATGCTGATAGCGCGAGTGCCCACCTTTGTGTGCGGGCTGAGGCATTGGTATTTATCCCCTTTGTTTCTACGAACAGGGATGTGAGGGGCTTGTGATCGGTTTCCAGCTCACATTTGAGGCCAAACAGGTACTGATGCATTTTCTTTACCCCGAACACACACGCTAATGCCACTTTCTCAATCATGCTGTAGGCTCTCTCGGCCTTAGACAAGCTCCTGGAAGCATAGGCGACAAATTGCAACTTCCCCGCAACATTCGCTTGTTGAAATACACACACGACTCCGTACGACAACGCATCACATGCAAGCAAGTCTTTTACACGGGTTATACAATACAAGCAGCTTGTTGGCGCATAAAATGTTTCTGGCTTTCTCAAAAACAATTACTTGTTTTTTTTCCCATAGCTAGTTCTCACCTTTGCGCAATAACACATGTAGGGGCTCTAAAAGGGTGCTTAACCCCGGTAGGAAGTTACCAAAATAATTCAGGTGTCCCAGGAATGACTGCAGCTCCGTGACATTCTGTGGCCTGTTCCTGATAGCCGCTGTCTTGGCGTCTGTGGGCCGAATGCCATCTGCCGCGATCTTTCTCCCCAAAAACTCCACTTCTGTTGCCATGAAGATGCATTTTGACCTCTTCAGCCACAGCCCTACGCGATCCAGTCGCTGGAGGACCTCCTCCAGGTTTTGTAGGTGCTCGGCGGTGTCCCGACCAATATGTCATCCTGAAAGACCACCGTGTATGGTACCGAATTGAATAGGCTCTCCATGTTTCTCTGGAAGATCGTTAAAGCCGACCAAATTCCAAACGGGCATCTGTTGTAGATGAACAGTCCCTTGTGCATGTTGATGCAGGTGAGGCCCTTCGAAGACTCCTCCAGCTCCTGTGTCATGTAGTCCGAAGTCAGGTCGATCTTGCCTCCTGCCAGCATTGCAAATAGGTCATCTGCCTTAGATAGCGGGTATTGGCCCTGTAGCGAGAAACGATTAATAGTTACTTTATAATTGCTGCAAATCCTGACCGTGCCATCACTTTTGAGTACTGGAACAATCAGGCTGGCCCACTCGCTGAATTCCACTGGGGAGATGATGCCCTCGCGTTTCAGCCTGTCCAGCTCGATTTCCACTCTATCCCTCATCATGTGAGTACCGCTCGTGCCTTGTGGGGAATGGGTCGTGCCTCTCGGACCAAGTAGATCAGCACTTTCGCCCTGGAAAATTTTCCAATGCCTGGCTCAAAAAGGGAAGGAAATTTGTTTAGAACCTGGGTACATGAAGCCTCATCGACATCTGATAGCACTTGGATGTCATCCCAGTTCCAGCGGATTTTGCCCAGCCAGCTCCTTCCCAGCAGTCTGGGGCCATCGCCCGGGACAATCCAGAGTGGCAGTTCGTGCACCGTGCACTCGTAGGTGACCTTGACCATGGCGCTGCCTAGGACAGTCATAAGCTCTTTGGTGTACGTTCTCAGTTTCATGTGGATGGGGCTCAGGGCTGGTCTGAATGCCTTGTTGCACCAGAGTCTCTCAAACATCTTTTTACTCATGATGAATTGGCTACCGCCAGTGTCCAGTTCCATGGCTATGGGTAAGCTATTCAATTTTACATTTAGCATTATAGGTGGACGTTTCATCGAAAATGTGTGCACCCCGTGTACTTCAGCATCTGTCTCCTCTCTCCGATGCTCAAAATTGCTTTGATCCACCATGGACCAATCTTCTTCTGCCACGTGGTGGTTAGCAGGTTTTGCAGAGCTTGCAGCTCATTTGCAAACTCGTTTGAGGTGCCCCATTGTTCCACAGCTCTTGCAAACATACCCTTTGAAGCGGCATGAATAGGCTGAATGGAAGCCTCCACAATGCCAACAAGGTGTGAATTGCCTTGCATTCATCCTTTGTTGGGGACTCTGAGTCAACTGGGTCACCTGAGGCCTGCTGGCAGTTGCAGACTCGTGGGTTCTGCCCTGTACATTTCTGCTCGCAAACACAGTTCCAGTTAATTTAAGAACATTGCTAGCACTTGTGTGCTGAGAGATTTGTTTGGTGTTATCACTGGTGGACATAAACGCCTGTGCTATCGCAATGACCTTACTGAGGGTCGGTATCTCTACAGTCAAAAGTTTTCATAGGATGGTCTCGTGGCCAATGCCCAGTATAAAAAAGTCTTTGAGCATTTGCTCCAGGTAGCCATCAAACTCATATTGTCCTGCAAGTCGCCTTAGCTCGGCAACGTAGCTCGCCACTTCCTGACATTTAGATAGCTGCCAAATGTAGAACCGATACCTCGCCATAAGCACACTCTCCCTCGGGTTAAGATGCTCCCGAACCAGTGTACACAGCTCCTCATATGACTTATCTGTGGGTTTCTCCAGAGCCAGAAGATTCTTCATGAGGCTGTAGGTCAGTGCCCCGCAGACTGTGAGGAGGACCGTTCTCCTTTTTGCAGCGCTTCCTTCTCCGTCCAGCTCGTTGGCTACAAAGTACTGGTCTAGCCGTTCGACATAGGCTTCCCAGTCCTCACCCTCCGAGAACGTCTCCAGGATGCCCACAGTTTGCTGCATCTTTGCGTTGGATTCGTATTCTCGTTGCCAGTTATTGTGTTCCCAACACAGATGAGGCTGCACGCAGGGAGGTTAAAGTAACAGTGACCTCAGTCTTTAATAAGACAGTCCAGAGTGAGGAACAAGCCTTACGGGCCAGCTTATATACAGTGCTTCCAAGGGATGCTGGGATCCCTTGGGACTTCAGGGGATGAGCTCCCTGGTGGCGGAACGTAGGAGTGCATGCTTTACAGATACACAACATAGATCACAGCTGATTTGTATCTTAAACTATTTACCCGCCTTGTTTCCATATCCTTTAATACCCTTGTGTAACAGAAATCTACCAATCTCTGTTTTGAAACTTTCAACGGACCTAGCCTCAACAGCTATTTGGGAAGAGAGTTCCAGATTGCCACATTCCTTTGTGTGAAGAAGTGTTTCCAAATGTCACCGCTGAACAACCTAGTTGGTGAGACCACACCTTGAGTATTGTGTGCAGTTTTGATCTCCTAATCTGAGAAAGGACATTCTTGCTATTGAGGGAGTGCAGTGAAGGTTCACCAGACTGATTCCCAGGATGGCAGGACTGACATATGAAGAAAGACTGGATCGACTAGGCTTATATTCACTGGAACTTAGAAGAATGAGAGGGGATCTCACAGAAACATATAAAATTCCGACGGGATTGGACAGGTTGGATGCAGGAAAAATGTTCCCAATCTTGGGGAAGTGCAGAACCAGGGGTCACAGACTAAGGATAAGGGGTAAGCCCCCCAGAGAATTGTAAACCTCTGGAATTCTCTACCATAGAAAGTTGTTGAGTCCAGTTTGTTGGATATATTCAAAAAGGAGTTAGATGTTAGATGTGGCCCTTATGGCTAAAGGGATCAAGGGGTATGGAGAGAAGGCAGGAGTGGGGTACTGAAGTTGCATGATCAGCCATGATCATATTGAATGGTGGTGCAGGCTCGAAGGGCTGAATGGCCTGTTCCTACACCTATTTTCTATGTTTCTATGTTTCTAATTTTAAGGTTATGCCCCCTTGGTCTAGACTCTCCCACCAGAGGAAATAGTTTCTATCTATCTACTCTGTCAAATCCTTTAATCATCTTCAACCCCTCAATTAGATCTCAATCTTCTATACTCGAGGAAATACAAGGCTAATCTATGCAACCAGCCCTCATGACTTAACCCTTTTAGCACTGCTGTCATTCTCGGGAATTTGCGCTGTGCACCCTCCAAGGCCCATATATCCCTCCTGAGGTGCGGTGCCCAGAACTGAACGCACTACTCCAGATGCAGACTAACCAGACCTTTTACAACTGCAGCATAACTTCCACCTCTTTGTATCCCAGACCCCCTTGAGATAAAAGCTAACATTCCAATAGATTTTTAAATCATTTTTTGTACATGTCCACTAGATTTTAGTAATTTCTATACACGGACCCCGTAATCTCTCTGCTCCTCCACAGTTCCTAGCTTCTTACCATTAAGAAAAATGTGCGAGCAGCAGGAGTCCGGGGACAGCGGAGCAGCCTATAAAGGCCCAGCATTGTCCAGGAGGCAGGAGTGTGAGCAGCAGGAGTCCGGGGACAGCGGAGCGACCATAAAGGCCCAGCAGACATCCAGGAGATGGGAGTGTGAGCAGCAGGAGTCCGGGGACAGCGGAGCGACCATAAAGGCCCAGCAGACATCCAGGAGATGGGAGTGTGAGCAGCAGGAGTTCGGGGACAGCGGAGCGACCATAAAGGCCCAGCAGATGTCCAGGAGATGGGAGTGTGAGCAGCAGGAGTTCGGGGACAGCGGAGCGACCATAAAGGCCCAGCAGATGTCCAGGAGATGGGAGTGTGAGCAGCAGGAGTTCGGGGACAGCGGAGCGACCATAAAGGCCCAGCAGACGTCCAGGAGATGGGAGTGTGAGCAGCAGGAGTCCGGGGACAGCGGAGTGACCATAAAGACCCAGCAGACGTCGTCCGAGGACAGCGGAGCGACCATAAAGGCCCAGCAGACGTCCAGGAGACGGGAGTGTGAACAGCAGGAGTCCGAGGACAGCGGAGCGACCATAAAGGCCCAGCAGACGTCCAGGAGACCAGCCGGTGCAGCTGCAGCAGGGAGGCAAAAAAGAAATAGAAAGAAATCGAAAGGTGAGGTCATAGCCAAGGGGGTAAGTGATTGGCTGGTGATTCGTTAGTCACTTTTCTTTTTTCTTTTCTATATCAGTAAGTAACATTTAGCATTGTTGTTGCCAATTTAAGTTTATCCAAGGGTTAAGGCATGGCAGGAGAGCTCGGACATGTGTTATGCTCCTCCTGTACTATGTGGGAAGTCAGGGACGCTTCCGGTGTCCCTGCCGACTACATGTGCGGGAAGTGTATCCGCCTCCAGCTCCTGACGGACCACGTTGTGGAACTGCAGCTGCGGGTGGATTCACTCTGGAGCATGCACGATGCTGAGAATGATGTGAATAGCACATTTAGTGAGTTGGTCTTACCGCAGGGTCTAAAGCCAGATAGGGAATGGAAGACCAACAGGAAGAGCAGTGTAAGGGAGGTAGTGCAGAGATCCCCTGCGGTCATCCCCCTGCAAAACAGATTCACCGCTTTGAGTACTGTTGAGGGGGATGACTCATCAGGGGAGAGCAGCAGCAGCCAAGTTCATGGCACCGTGGCTGGCTCTGCTGCACAGGAGGGCAGGAAAAAGAATGGGAGAGTGATAGTGATAGGGGATTCAATTGTAAGGGGAATAGATAGGCGTTTCTGCGGCTGCAACCGAGACTCCAGGATAGTATGTTGCCTCCCTGGTGCAAGGGTCAAGAATGTCTCTGAGCGAGTGCAGGACATTCTGAAAAGGGAGGATGAACAGCCAGTTGTCATCGCACATATAGGAACCAACGATATAGATAAAAAACGGGATGAGGTCCTACGAGATGAATTTAGGGAGCTAGGAGTTAAATTAAAAAGTAGGACCTCAAAAGTAGTAATCTCAGGATTGCCAGTGCCACGTGCTAGTCAGAGTAGGAATACCAGGATAGCTCAGATGAATATGTGGCTTGAGCAGTGGTGCAGAAGAGAGGGATTCAAATTCCTGGGGCATTGGAACCGGTTTTGGGGGAGGTGGGACCAGTACAAACTGGACGGTCTGCACCTGGGCAGGACCGGAACCAATGTCCTAGGGGGAGTGTTTGCGAGTGCTGTTGGGGAGGAGTCAAACTAATATGGCAATGGAATGGGAACCTATGCAGGGAGATGGAGGGAAATAAAATGGAGTCAGATGCAAAAGATAGAAAGGAGAATAGTAAAAGTGCAGGGCAGAGAAACCCAAGGCAAAAAACAAAAAGGGCCACATTACGGCAAAATTCTAAAGGGGTAAAGTGTGTTAAAAAGACAAGCCTGAAGGCTTTGTGCCTCAAAGCGAGGAGTATTCGTAATAAGGTGGATAAATTAATTGCGCAGATAGCAGTTAACAGGTATGATGTAATTGGCATCACAGAGACATGGCTCCAGGGTGACCAAGGCTGGGAACTCAACATCCAAAGGTATTCAGCATTTAGGAAGGATAGACAGAAAGGAAAAGGAGGCAGTGTGGCATTGCTGGTTAAAGAGGAAATTAATGGAATAGTAAGGAGGGATATTAGCCTGGATGATGTGGAATTGGTATGGGTGGAGCTGCGGAATTCTAAAGGGCAGAAAACACGAGTGGGAGTTGAGTACAGACCACCAAACAGTCGTAGTGAGGTTGGGGACAGCATCAAACAAGAAATAAGGGATGTGTGCAATAAAGGTACAGCAGTAACCATGGGTGACTTTAATCTACATATTGATTAGGCTAACCAAACTGGTAGCAATGCAGTGGAGGAGGATTTCCTGGAGTGTATTAGGGATGGTTTTCTCGACCAATATGTCGAGGAACCAACTAGAGAGCTGGCCATCCTAGACTGGGTGATGTGTAATGAGAAGGGACTAATTAGCAATCTTGTTGTGCGAGGCCCCTTGGGGAAGAGTGACCATAATATGGTAGAATTCTTTCTTATGATGGAGAGTGACACAGTTAATTCGGAAACTAGGGTCCTGAATTTAAGGAAAGGTAACTTTGATGGTATGAGGCATGAATTGGCTAGAATAGACTGGCAAAGGATACTTAAAGGGTTGATGGTGGATAAGCAATGGCAAACATTTAAAGATCACATGGATGAACTTCAGCAATTGTACATCCCTGTCTGGAGTAAAAATAAAATGGGGAAGGTGGCTCAACCATGGCTAACAAGGGAAATTAAGGATAGTGTTAAATCCAAAGAAGAGACATATAATTTTGCTAGAAAAAGCAGCAAAGCTGAGGACTGGGAGAAATTTAGAATTCAACAGAGGAAGGCTAAGGGTTTAATTAAGAGGGGAAAAATAGAGTATGAGAGGAAGCTTGCAGTGAACATAAAAACTGACTGCAAAAGCTTCTATAGATATGAAGAGAAAAAGATTAGTGAAGACAAACGTAGGTCCCTTGCAGTCGGATTCAGGTGAATTTATATTGGGGAACAAAGAAATGGCAGACCAATTGAACAAATATTTTGGTTCTGTCTTCACGAAGGAAGACACAAATAACCTTCTTATTGTACTAGGGAACAGTAGGTCTAGTGAGAAGGAGGAACTGAAGGATATCCTTATTAGGCGGGAAATTGTGTTCGGGAAATTGATGGGATTGAAGACTGTTAACTCCCTGGGGCCTGATAGTCTGCATCCCAGAGTACTTAAAGAAGTGGCCCTAGAAATAGTGGATGCATTGGTGATCATTTTCCAACAGTCTATTGACTCTGGATCAGTTCCTATGGACTGGAGGGTAGCTAATGTAACACCACTTTTTAAAAAAGGAGGGAGAGAGAAAACGGGGCATTATATACTGGTTAGCCTGATATCAGTAGTGGGGAAAATGTTGGAATCAATCATTAAGGATGGAAAGCAGTGATAGGATCGGACCAAATCAGCATGTATTTATGAAAGGGAAATCATGCTTGACGAATCTTCCTAAATTTTTTGAGGATGTAACTAGAAGAGTGGACAAAGGTGAACCAGTGGATATGGTGTATTTGGACTTTCAAAAGGCTTTTGACAAGGTCCCGCACAAGAGATTGGTGTGCAAAATCAAAGCGCATAGTATTGGGGGTAATGTACTGACGTGGATAGAGAACTGGTTGGCAGACAGGAAGCAGAGAGTCGGGATAAACGGGTCCTTTTCAGAATGCCAGGCAGTGACTAGTGGAATGCCGCAGGGCTCAGTGCTGGAACACCAGCTCTTGACAATATACATTAACAATTTAGATGGAGGAATTGAGTGTAATATCTCCAAGTTTGTGGATGACACTAAACTGGGTGGTGGTGTGAGCTGTGAGGAGGACACTAAGAGGCTGCAGGGTGACTTGGACAGGTTAGGCGAGTGAGCAAATGCATGGCAGATGCAGTATAATGTGGATAAATGTGAGGTTATCCATTTTGGGGGCAAAAACACGAAGGTAGAATATTATCTAGATGGCGGCAGCTTAGGAAAAGGGGAGGTGCAACGAGACCTGGGTGTCATGGTTCATCAGTCACTGAAAGTGGGCATGCAGGTACAGCAGGCGCTGAAGAAGGCAAATGGTATGTTGGCCTTCATAGCTAGGGGATTTGAGTATAGGAGCAGGGAGGTCTTACTGCAGTTGTACAGGGCCTTAGTGAGGCCTCACCTGGAATATTGTGTACAGTTTTGGTCTCCTAATCTGAGGAAGGACATTCTTGCTATTGAGGGAGTGCAGCGAATGTTCACCAGACTGATTCCAGGGATGGCTGGACTGTCATATCAGGAGAGACTGGATCAACTGGGCCTTTATTCATTGGAGTTTAGAAGGATGAGAGGGATCTCATAGAAACATATAAGATTCTGACGGGACTGAACAGGTTAGATGCGGGAAGAATGTTCCCAATGTTGGGGAAGCCCTTATCCTAAGACATAGTCTTAGGGTAAGAGATAGGCCATTTAGGACTGAGATGAGGAGAAACTTCTTCATTCAGAGTTGTTAACTTATGGAATTTCCTGCCGCAGAGAGTTGTTGATACCAGTTCATTGGATATATTCAAGAGGGAGTTCGATATGGCCCTTACGACTAAAGGGATCAAGGGGTATGGAGAGAAAGCAGGAAAGGGGTACTGAGGGAATGATCAACCACGATCTTATTGAATGGCGGTGCAGGCTCAAAGGGCCAAATGGCCTACTCCTGCACCTATTTTCTATGTTTCTATGTTACTCTGATTTATCTTCCTTACCTCATACTTCCCCACACTGAACTCCATCTGCCAAAGTTTTGCCCACTTACTGAATCCAACTTTCTACTCCCAACCACATCGCTTACAGTGCCATCAAATATGGTTGTTGCATATTTGGTGTTATTGTCAGTATAATCAGTAAATTGATATATACTTGCTGCACTGGTGAGGTGCTTGGGTCTGAAATTGTCCCCAACCCAAAACGTGGCGTTCCCACCCCGTTTTTTGTGTTCTTACTGCCGCGGTGGTTAAGGTCGCCTCCTGAGTCACATTCCGCTTTTTGTTTGTTTTTTTCGCTTGGATCTGGAAGTCGCTCCTTAATGGAGGCAGTGACTACACTAGAGGGGCAGATACGTGGCGGTGGCAACACCTGAGGGACTGAAGTTGGGTGGGGTGCTTAGTGGCCGTTGCGATGACATCATCACAGTGCCGCATCACCATGGCACCACATCACCGCAGCTCTCCCCTTCACTTAAAGGGGAGAGCCTTTGTGATTTCAAAACTTCAACCCACTGGGCCACTAGGAAGGGTTTCGGCCGTGTCAGTGGCCTTGCACCCAAGTGGAGGTGCCAGGCTGCCTGTTGGTGGCCCGGCCGAACCCGAGGGCATATTTGTCGGGCCAACATGGCAGTCACCCGAAAAAAAAACATGGTGGCAGCAGCAGTAGGTCCTCCCCTTTAAGGGGAGCCACACCACCATTGCAGAAGGCGTCAGCCTCACTGGACCACCGGGAAAATAAAGGTTTTGGCACTGCCGGGTGGGTGGAAGATTTTCAGAGCGGAATTTCACCGTCGGGGTGGGGGTTAGATCAGCGGTGCGCACTATGATGAAGCACTTAACACGGATCGTCAGCAGCGGAGTGGTGGCGGGGGGGGGATCGGGGCACTGCCGGGTTAACACGGGAGCAGAATTTTGCTAATTGCAGCCATTACACGAAAAGTCGGCGGCCATTGCACTCTGCAGCATGGCTTCCGCTTTCTGGTGTTAACAGGCCTTAATGGAAGGGATAATTTCGGCCCCTTTGTTTCTTCCATATACAAAGGGTCTCTTCTGCGCCTGCGTGCCAATTTCAACTAAAATGGAAAGGGAAGATTCTGGTTTGCAGTGCATTCTAGGTAGGAACTTCTGATGTTAGTGCCCAAAATCACAGACAGAATGAATCCAATTAAGATCGGGCCAGGGAGAATCGCGTTTGAAGCAATACCAACGCAACTTCACCAGAAGTGCAGCAAGTGGTGGGGGCACGAACAGCTGATTGGGCAATTTGCCATTTGCAGTCATACAACAAACTTTTCTCCCGGCTTGCCAGCTAAGCGCCTGGGAAATGAATAGACAATTCACGGAGACTGCTGAGCAAAACAGGAGGGTTGGCAACTCCAGCTCCCTTGAGATAAAAGCCAACATTCTATTAGGCTCAATCTATTAAACTTTCCATTGGCTCAGTAAAATGCCATCGGGGTCCTATGGACGTCATAAGACTCAAATTAGATTGCATTAATAAGGCCCCTTACAATGCACTTCATAATGCTCGGCCCATTACAAGGCCCCTTAAAAGGCTCTGGGGCTGAATTTGGTGAAGGCCCCCACCCGCCCAAGTACCGCCCAGAGAACCACCGATGGTCGACGAGATACCTGACGGTACTTTGGGCAGGGTTTTCAGCAAAAATGTCCTTGAAAAACCATCGGAACACCTTCAGGGGACCCCATCCAGATAAGCTGCTGTCAAGAAAAATTGTAAAATGTTTACTAACCTTTTTTTTCTGCTCTTCATACTCACCGTTTTTTTTTTTTATTCGTAGCCAATCGTTCCAATTCTTTGTCAAATCACAAACGCCAGAGGTCACCTTGCACACATCAAGGATCACTCTGCACCAATGCTCTTAGCCAAAAGGCCTAGAGCCACTGCACCGTTCCTGGAAGTACTGCAATACCAGGTTCGTGCCATGGAGGTGGATGGGTCAGGCCCCCCACACACCTCCGTGGAGGTGGATGGGTCAAGCCACCCCACCCACCTCCTATTTCCAAAAAAGCAAGCATATACCTTCCTGATCCAGGAAGGTATATGCTTCATACTCACCGTTGGGGATAAAACAGCCTCCAGCCAACAGTCCTTCCCCGTTCTGGCACCGACTCCTGCCCGCATTTATATGCAATCTCAGTGGGCGGGGGGTCAGTTGTGCCACTCATCCGTCTGCTGACATCGGCAGGTGGTTCCCAGCAGTTCTCCCCTCCCGCTCGCTCCACACCAAATGGAAAGTGGCACTGGGCGCAACTTCAAGAGGAATGTTGGCGGCAGTGGGAGGCAGTCGGCTGCAGTAAGGCCATCAATTTCGGGCCTTCTATCCTTTATAAGGCTCGGGGGAAATCTGAGATTCAGTATATGCAGGTCCTGACCGAATTCACAGCACTTCCAACCATACTCCTGCCAGAACTATTGTCACAATGTGCTAAAAGGATTGTGGATATTCAGCTCCACAGTCGTTTGGAAGGAGCAGTCTTAGCAGGTTAAATTTTTAAAAATTCATTCATGGGATGTGGGCATCACTATTATTGCTCATCGCTAATTGCCCTTGAGAAGGTGGTGCTTATCCCCCAGAGTCCCAAGGGATCCCTCAAATCCTTGGGAGCACCTGTATATAAGGAGGCCTCACAGGCTGGAGAGGCACTCTGAGATCTGCAATAAAGGACGACGGTCACACCTTATCTTGTGCTCACAGTATCTGGTCTGACTCTTTATTCAAGACATAACAACTGACGACGAAATACAAATGATGAACACCACCGCAACAATGCAGAGAACCATGGGCATCCTGGAGAAATTATCAGAGGGAGATGATTGGGAAACCTTCGTGGAGCGACTCGACCAATACCTCGTGGCCACCGAACTGGAAGGAGAAGCAAACGGCGCCAAACGAAGGGCGATCCTCCTCACCGTTTGCAGCGCACAAATGTATGGCCTCATGAAAAATCTGCTCGCTCCAGCGAAACCCACAGACAAGTCATACAATGAGTTGTGCACACTGGCCCGAGAGCATCTAAACACAAAGGAAAGTGTTCTGATGGCGAGGTATCGGTTCTACACGTACAAGTGGTCTAAAGGCCAGGAAGTGGTGAGCTACGTTGCTGAGCTAAGGCACTTTGCAGGACATTGCGAATTTGAAGGTCACTTGGAGCACATGCTCAGGGACTTCTTTGTACTTGGCATTGGCCGTGAAGTAATTCTTCACTAACGTTTGACTGTAGAGACCCCACCCTTGAGTAAAGCCATAGCGATAGCCCAGGCATTTATCGCCACCAGTGACAAGACCAAACAAATTTCTCAGCACACAAATGCTGCTGCAAGTACTGTGAACAAAGTAACATTGTTTTAGAATTGAAATGTACAGGGCAAGACTTGCATGCCTGCAGCTGCACGTCCGCAGATAACTCAGAGTCCACATCAAGAGTGGTGAATACAAGGCCATTAACACCTTGTTGGTGCTGCAGGGGTGATCATTATTTCCATTCATGCCGCTTCAAAGGATACATTTGCAAGGGCTGTAGAACAATGGGACACCTCCAACGTATGTGCAGGTGAGCTGCAAACCCTGCTAATCCTGCAAACCAGTCCATAATGAGCAAAGTCTTTCGATAAATTGTGGTGCAGCAAGGCCTCAAGGCTAGTCCTGACTCCCATTCATACTAAATTGAGAACGTACACAAAGGAACTGATTCCCATAGTCGGCAGTGCAACTGTAAAGGTCTCCTTCAATGGAGCGGTGCATGAGTTATCACTCTGGGTGATACCAGGCAATGGCCCCACGCTGTTCGGCAGGAGCTGGCTGGGAAAGATACGCTGGCACTGGGACGACGTCCGAGCGCTTTCGTCCGTCGACAGCACCTCATGTGCCCAGGTCCTAAACAAGTTCCCCTTGCTGTTTGAACCAGGCATCGGGAAGTTCCAAGGAGAAAAAGTGCAATCCACTTGATTCCGGGGGGGTGACCCATCCATCACAAGGCGAGAGCAGTACCTTACATGATGAGAGAGAGGGTGGAGATCGAACTGGACAGGTTGCAACGAGAAGGCATAATTTTGCTGATGAAATTCAATGAGTGCACCAATCCGATTGTTCCAGTCCTCAAGGGAGATGGCACTGTCAGAATCTGTGGTGATTACAAAGTAACTATCAATCGTTTCTCACTGCAGGATCAATACCCGCAACCGAAGGCAGACGACCTATTTGTGACACTGGCGGGAGGGAAAACGTTCATGAAGCTGGACTCAACCTCGGCCTACATGACACAGGAGCTGGAGGAATCATCGAAAGACCTCACCTGCATCAATATGCACAAAGGTCTCTTCCTTTACATCAGATGCCCGTTTGGGATTCAATCAGCCGCGGTGATATTTCAGAGGAACTTCTACGACGACATCTTGGTTACAGGTCGGGACGCTGTCGAGCACCTACAGGACCTGGAGGAGGTTCTTAGTCGGCTTAATCGTGCGGGCTCAGGCTAAAACGCTCGAAGTGCATTTTCCTGGCACCTAAAGTAGAGTTCCTGGGGAGAAGGATCACGGCGGACAGCATCAGGCCCACCGATTCGAACACGGAGGCAATCAAGAATGCACCGAGACCACAGAACGTGGTGGAGCTGCAGTCATATCTCGGACTCCTGAACTATTTTGGTAACTTCTTACCAGGCCTTAGCACATTGTTAGAAGCCCTGCACTCTTTACTGCGTAAAGGAGCTGAATGGATATGGGGTAAAAGCCAAGAAAATGCCTTTGAGAAAGCTAGGAAGCTGTTATGTTCAAACAAATTGCTTGTGTTGTACGATCCATGTAAACGTTTGGTACTAGCATGTGATGCGTTGTCGTACAGGGTCGGGTGTATATTGCAACAAGCTAATGAATTTGGGAAATTGCAACCGGTTGCTTATGCATCCAGAAGTCTGTCTAAGACCAAGAGGGCCTACAATATGATCGAAAAGAAGCATTAGCGTGTGTTTAAGGGGTAAAGAAAATGCATCAATATCTGTTCGGGCTCAAATTTGAATTGGAAACCAACCATAAGCCGCTTATATCCCTCTTTACTGAAAGCAAGGGGATAAATGCGAATGCATCGGCCCACATCCAGAGATGGGCGCTCGCGTTGTCCACATACAACTATGCCATCCGCCATAGGCCAGGCATAGAAAACTGTGCCGATGCTCTCAGTAGGCTGCCATTGCCCACCACGGGTGAAGATGGCACAGCCCGCAGATTTAGTCATGGTAATGGTAGCATTCGAGAGCGAGCAATCAACTGTTACCGCCCGACAGATTAGATCCAGGACACCTTACTGTCCTTAGTAAAAAAACTGTGTGCTCCACGGGAGTTAGTCTAGTGTCCCGTTAGAGATGCAGGACGAAATAAAGCTGTACCAGCGGCGCAAAGATGAAATGTCTATACAGGCAGACTGCCTCCTATGGGATAATTGGGTAGTGGTGCCAAAAAAGGGCAGAACACTTTCTTCAGTGATTTCCACAGCACCCACCCAGCCATCGTAATGACAAAAGTGATAGCCAGATCCCATGTGTGGTGGCCCAGTATCGATGCGGACTTAGAGTCCTGCGTGCACAAATGTAATACATGTTCACAGTTAAGCAATGCATCCAGGGAGGCACCACTAAGTTTATGATCCTAGCCCTCCAAACTGTGGTCCAGGGTCCATGTCGACTATGCAGGCCCATTGTTGGGAAAAATGTTTTTAGTGGTTGTAGATGCGTACTCCAAATGGATTGAATGTGTGATAATGTCTGCACCGTTGAAAGTCTACGGGCCATGTTTGCTGCGCACGGCCTGCCTGATGTCCTTGTAAGTGACAATGGGCTGAGCTTTATCAGTGCCGAGTTCAAGGAGTTCATGATCCGCAATGGGATCAAACGTGTCACATCTGCCCCCGTTTAAACCAGCGTCCAACGGTCAGGTAGAACAAGCAGTTCAAACAATCAAGCAGAGCTTGAAAAGGGTAACTGAAGGCTCACTGCAGACTCGCTTATCCCGAGTCCTGCTTAGTTACCGCACAAGACCCCACTCGCTCACTGGCGTCCCTCCCGCTGAACTGCTCATGAAAAGGGCACTTAGGCAAGGCTCTCATTAGTACACCCTGATCTACAGGAAAGGCTTCAACAGAATACATATCATGATTGTGAAATTGAGATAAATAATCCTGTATTTGTGTTGAACTATGGACAAGGTCCCAAGTGGCTTCCTGGCATTGTTTTGGCCAAAGAAGGGAGTAGGATGTTTATGGTCAAACTCTCAAATGGATTCACCTGCAGGAAAGACTTGGACCAAACCAAACTCAGATTTACAGACTATCCAGAACAACTCACAATAGACTCCATCTTTTTCGACACACACACAAGTGGCAACCGACCCAGCAGTTGACTACGAAGCAGAACCCGTCACCCGCAGCAGCCAGCAGGGCTCACCATTCCCAGCAGCCCAGCAAGGCCAGCTGCACAGCAGCCCAGCAAGGGACCAACAAACGACTCACCAAGACCAGCATTTGCACCGAGACGATCAAACAGGGAAATGAAGGCCCCAGATCGACTCACATTGTAAATAGTTACACTATTGACTTTGGGGGGAGTGTTGTTATTTATGTAAACCTGTAAATACCATGTCTAACTCCTAGAGTCCCAAGGGATCACACAATTCCTTGGGAGCACCTGTATATAAGGAGGCCTCACAGGCTGGAGAGGCACTCTGAGATCTGCAATAAAGGACTACAGTCACACCCTACTTTGAGCTTGCAGTATCTGGTCTGAATCTTTATTCAAGACATAACAGTGGTGAGCAGCCTTCTTGAACCGCTGCAATCTGTCTGCTGAAGGTAATTCCTTTTTTGGCCTTTCTTTTTCTACCTCGTCATTCTATGTTGGGATAACTACCAAAGCAGTATGACACTTTCCACTTTTTTCTCGATTCATGCTGTCAATTACTTTATTTCTTAAAGTAAACATTCTACCATCGGAAAATTCTTTGAGATTCATCGGCCGCCATAACTTTGGATAGACACATGAATGGGGTTTCTGCCAATCTTCCGCCAAAGTTCCGATGGCTGATCTGTAAGGGTCGAAAATCCACGGCCGCATTTGAAACACCCTAAGGACAAGAAAACTAACATGGGATCGTTCCATACACTAAATGAACATTTTTGGCCAAGTAAAAGCAGGCTGGGTAAACGTGTGGGCGGATACAGACATTGTGGAGTCTGGCTCACAAGCGAGACAGAGGCACTGGCCAATGGGGAAAAAGTGCATTCTGGCAGGCCAATCAGGGGTCGAGTCTGGCCTGAAGCGGGGAAATCTTCAACCAATAAGGAATCCCCGGCCCAATTTGAAAATGATTTCCCCCCCAAATCAAACTATGAATGTGGGCCATCATCTACCGAGTTAATATGGACAATGGACAATGGCCCTGGGATCATTGCAGGAATGGCCCACTGACTCCCAGGACTGTAACAAAGGACCTACAGACTTTCAGGCACCAATGTGCCCCATAACAATACCCTTGTCCTGACACCTGCGTGTACCTGTGACATCTTCTGATTAAATATTGGAGGGGGAATGCAGCTGGAGCAGTAGGAAAAACAGTTTGGGGTCAGTTCTTGAAAGGGCTGCTGTCTGCTGGGGGGAAAGGAGCTGAGAGAGTTTTGCAAACTTTGATTTTGGTTGAGACTAAAAACCCACGAGCTAACCTCCTGGTTAGTAAGTGGCAGCAGGTACTGCTGTTAGCCCTGAACACACTGGACAGGGTGAGAATAGCCGAAGCATCAGGCTGGGGCACGCAGAGCTGTGCAGACCCGGACACCTGGTTCAATAACCTGGATTCACAGCTGCAGTTGGACGATAACCAAGAGGCAGATAGAAGAAACCAACTCAACATCGAGGAGGAAAACCGAACATCAACGTAAAACCCACATCAAAGGGACCCCGAGCTGAAATAAGTGCCCCCAGAACCCCAGAGTTGATAGGATTGTGAGTATCGACCAAAACCCCTCACAGACTCAATTTAGGATAGGAGTTGGTAGGAAGGGTGGGAGTGGGAGATGTGGTTGTGTGTGAGTGGGATGTTTTAACCTCTTGTTTTCCCCTTCCATGTTGCGAGATTTTTCGGGTTGTTGAATGAGATTTTGCCATTACTGCTATTTTATGACCTCTTCCTATGCCCTCTATCTTTGTGTTTGCTATTCTAAATAAACAACATTAGCCATTTTGTACTCTTATCCACTGTGTCTGGTGCCTCATTAATCACCCATCCTCATAAATTGCACGTACAGAATCCAGAGGGAGTGTGGATTCGAACCCACACCCCAAGCTCCCTTTACATAATGGCGACCATGAAGGGACGTGCGTTGAGTAAGGGTGAAGAGGCAGTCAGTCTTGGTGGAGAGGAGTATAAAATGGAGAGTAGGATTGCTAGGTATGTAACAGCAAGGATAAACTGCTCAAGGAAGTGGGTGCAGGCGCTGCTGAAGGCTGAACGGCCTGAGGACGCAGCCGCCAGGTGGACCCAGAGTAAAGATCAGAAACAATCAGTGGAAAAGGCAGTGTGGCTGATTTGCTTTCAGAAGCAAATACAGGTTTTGGACAGGCAGGTAGATGTCTTACAGACAGAGTTAGCTGAGCAGAGAGAGGAGCTAGTAAAGACCAGCAAAGAAAGGGAAAAGCTGGATCAGGATTTAAAGTGGGAGAGGCAGGAACAAGAGAGAGATGGAGAAAGCTATCGCAACCATAGGGAGTACCTTCAGTCCCAGGAACTGAGGGAAAAGGTCACATCAGGGGACTGCAGGAGGAACTTACCCAGGCTCAGAACCAGGGAAAGTTGGGAGAGGGTAAGAATCTCCAGCTACAGGCTGAGCTTCAGGCATGCCCCAGCAGGGCAGAGGCGGATCATCATTCCTTTCAGGAACAAATTGATCGGCTCACCCTGGCTCTGGCTGAAGCCAAAGCAGCCCTTGTTCTAACTGGAGCAAAAGCTCTGGAAGTGCCTGAGACTCGAGTCCCCACCCGGCCCGACACCAAAGCTCTGGCCCTAGCTGAGGCAAAAGTCCTTGGCTGGGCTGAAAGCAAGGCACCCAGTAAAGGAGTGGTGTGCCTTATCAGCCCAGCCGAGGTACGGAGGGGGGAGCATAGTGAAAGGCTGTGGGGAGAAGGATAGGGAGGAAGAATCCTACAGGCCCTCTCCCACAGTCCCAGTGGGGATCCCGGAGGAGAGGGAGGGCGAAATACTGGAATCTAAACCTCCGGGACCAGCCCCAATGTGCCCCATCAGGCAGAGTAGATTCGGACCACCCGCAGTGGGTCAGGCTGAGGGCCCCCTACAGAACCAGTACGTGGTACCCCACAGTGCGATCCAGCTGCGGCAGATGGTGGCCCATGTGAATAAACTTACCCGAAAAGGAGACCCTCTGTCCACTTTATGGAAGTAGAGCAGGAAGGAGACATAAATGACTGGAAACTGCTCCTGTTCTCACTGGACCCAGCCCTGTGTCAGGCTGTCCCTGCTGAGAGCAAGAGGGGTCAGCGAACAGTGGCCGCTCTCCAGGAGGATATCCTGGAGGCCATGGGGTTGAACAATGGCTGTCCGTTTGACCGGGTACAGACCACTGTCCAGAGACCGGGGGAGACCCCCCAGGCGTTCACTGATCGACTGTGGCCAGTGCATGAGGAAGCCAGTGGGGGGAATTTGTACCGAACCCAGCTGCATGCACACCGATGTGGTCGCTGGCTGCGAGCACTGGTGGCAAGCAGCCTACCTGAGTTGCACGCCCAGGCCAACCAGTGGTTTGATTTCAGAGACCCCCAAGCCACAGAGGAGATGGTGCTGAGGCAGCTGACCCTCTCTTTTCGCAATGGCAGAATCAGGGGGGAGAAACCCACCAAGGGGAAGGTGTGTGAGATCCGCCCCGGCTCTGATTAGAGAGAGTGGAGGCAAGAAGGGAATTGGCAGGCAGGCAGAGAGGTGGTTTGCTACGGGTGCGGGAAGACAGAGCACATGAGGAGGGAATGCCAGAATCCGAGGCAGGAAAAGAGAGGTCCACAGGTCCCAACATCAGCCCCAGTCCCTGCGGCTGCAAGTCCTCCCAGACCAGCTGTGCCCAGCCCTGCCGCCTCACTCGAGGGTCTCCTCGCGGCTCTGCAGGCACTCTTTACCCAGACTGGGAAGGTCGCGGCCGTGACCGGGGGAGAAGTCCCTCAGGCCCAGACCAACACTCCCAATGACTAGATCCCGAGGAACCCGTGTACCTCTGCCCGGTCACCTATGTTGCGTGGAACAGACCACGTGTCATGATGGGGATTGAGGGGGTCCGGGGGGAGTATCTGCTGGACACAGGGCCCTTGTGCACCCTGGTTCATGTAGACGACCCGACCACCTCACCCCTATCCAGTGGGATCCCCTACTGCCGAACCAGCTTCACTGGAGAAGAATGCAAAGGCTTCTTCTCCAAACCACTGCAGATAAAATTAGGCACCCTCCACACCATGTGGAAGTGTGTCCTTCTGCCGTGGGAGGGAGTGAGTGAAGGCATCCAAGGGGCAGATTTCCTCAGCGGCCAGAAAATTCTGGTCAACCTGAGGAACCACTGTCTGTGGGGCACAGCTGACACCGGGGAGGGGGAAGGTACAGCAGTCATCCAGGGGAAGCAGGGGAAGGGTTCTCTCTGCACTGTAAAGACGAAGGAGGGATATGACCTCGACGCTCTAGTAGATGGCACCCCGATGATCTATCAGGCTTTTGTGCGGGCCAACCTGGCGGCATTTGCCAGGCATAAGCACGACTGTGGACGGGTAAATGGGGTCGAAGTCAGAGTAGATGGGGACCCCATGTCTCAGGCCCAGAAGCAGTATAATTTTCCCAGAGAGGCTGAGGCAGACCTAGAGGTCGCATTGGGATCTCTAGTCAGACAGGGAGTGTTGAGGCCAATAGCCACACATGTGAACTCTCCACTTTGGCCGGTTAGGAAACCGGACAATTCTTGGAGGGCCATAGTGGACTACCGAGTCCTCAATAAAAATATCCCTGCATGTGCACCCACGGTGGCAGCCGTAGCTGACCTAGTCACAGCATCCCCGCGTCCGCAGCCGTCTTTACGGTGCTGGACATCTCGAATGGGGTCTGGTCCATCCTGCTGCGGCGGGAGGACCAGTACAAATTCGCCTTTACATTCAAAGGACAGCAGTATACCTGGAACTGTCTTCCCCAGGGCTTCCACAACAGTCCGAGCATTTTTCATCAGTGTATGGCCAACTGCCTGAAAGCGTTGAGCAGACCCAGACAGCTAATCCAGTACGTGGACGACCTGCTGCTATTCTCCGATTCGGAGGAAGAGCACGGTCCCCTGCTGGCAGAGCTGTTGGGACTGCTGCACGAGGAGGGATTTAAAGTAAACCCTTAGAAAGCACAGACTGGCCAGAGAGAGGTACAATTCCCGTGGCTGACTGTGCGGGCAGGGGAGAGAGCCATTGATGAGGCTAAGAGGAGGGCAGTTCAGGAGTTACTGGCTCCGACTAGTTACAGGGGTGAGATCGTTCCTGGGTCTGACCGGTAACTGCAGGGACTTCATTGAGGATTACGCAGCCATTGCAGCCTCCCTACTCCGGCTCCTGCGCAAAGGCGTGGAGTGGGAGTGGGATGAGGACTGTGTTGCAGCGTTTACCCGCCTCAAGGGAGACCTGCAGAAAGCTCTGGCCCTGGGAGCGGTAGATGGGGGCAAGGAACTTTTCCTGGAGATAGCAGCTAGCGGGGATAGCTTAAGTGCTGTGCTGATGCAACAGCGGCATGACCAGCTGAGACCGGTGGTCTACTCCTCCAGGGTCCTCACTGAGGTTGAGAGGGGTTACTCAAACTGTGAAAGGCATCTGCTGGCCACCCACTGGGCTGTGAAGCGGTTGCAGGTGTTTACAGGAGTGTCCCCAATCACCCTCCTCACTCATCACACCCCCACTCAGATGCTGCTGGATGGGAGAATTAAAGATGGGACAGTGAGCAGCGTACGCATTGCTCGCTGGACCCTCCTGCTCTCACAGATGGATTTGAGAGTAAAAGGGATGTGTGAGCCCCGATTGGCAGCCAACATGCTGTACCCCGGGAAAGCCCACCGTTGCTCCATTGAGGGGGTCTGGGACGTGAACATAGGGCTCTGGGTGGGGATCCATCCCCACGGCCAGGAGATCTATGTTGATGGGTCCAGCACGGTGCTGGCGGGGGAAAGGCTCACAGGGTGCGGGATTTATGATCCCTGGGCAGGCATTGCCAGGGCCATAAAGCTCCCAAACACCATGTGCGCCCAGCATGCTGAACTGTCGGCAGTCATGTATGTAGTGATAGAGAATTCAAGCTCTGCAGCCTGGCTGCCGTTTTGAAAAAACACAGACCACATTGCATCAATCAGCTTGACATTTTAGGACTTTTGGTGGCGAGCCAATTAAAGGGTAACAGTATATCAATTGAGCCAATAAGGTCAAAGAAGGCGCGTTCTTTTCTGTAAACTGAGCCAGGTATAAGAACAGCCATTTTGGCCATGTGGTATCAGAAGGACAAAGGCCTGGCTTAAAGCCAAGAGCTTGTTGCAGCTGCCAGAATAAAAGTTACGTTAAAACTATCACTGGAGTTAGTATTTCATTGAAAATTAAGAGATCTAACAATTTTGGCGTCACGAACACGATCGCTGAGGGAAGAAACTGAATTTTGGACATTGGACCTATATACTGAGGTAAGGACTCCTCTTTATAAAAGTCTTCGGTCAAAAGTCTAAATTCGCCTCTCCTTCTACGCGATTCCGAAAGCCTCCGGTTTGCGAATCCTTCGGTTGGTAGTTGGCTCGAGGTCCCATTGATGTCTAACTTCGGCGGTGTGTTAATTAATTAATCATCGACCCATTGATCGGCTGGAAAGCCTACGACTCGGAACCTCCAAAGGACAATGGTCCTTGGCTGAGATCAAAAGGGTCTGGGGAAAAACGACCCATATGAAAAATAAAGAGTGAACTAGATGGTTCCTAGCGGTTATGGGACAGATTCGAATGCGGAATGAAATTATAATGCGTTCCCAACATGATCGAGAACTGACCAGTACAAAGGACCAATTGCAAGCAGTTTGTGCACAGCTGTGACAGAAAAGACTTGACCTTGAAAAGCTGGAAGCGAAAGTTAAAGATCTTAAAGGTGAAATAAAAAAATGGAAAAAATCATTAGGTCAAGAGACAGTAATAGGAAAAGGAAAATGTATTGATCAATTCCCAGGGTACCCATGTTTGGATTAATTAAAAGCACAAACCCGAAGACACGACCAAGGAATAGATACGGATTCTGAATCCTCTGACGATGCAGGGTCAGAGGATGAAGAATTAGGGGTGCGCTTTGCCCCGTTTAAAAAAAGACGAGTTGTAGTCAAATCAGAAGAGACTGCGGATGAGGGCGGAAGCAAAAAAACGCGGAAAAAGGTGTATGCAGAATACTTGTTTCATGATCCGGCAGACCCAGAGAAAATTGATAAATGGTCCAAGGAATTGCCCAATCCAAAGAAAGGGGAAGTGAAAACGTGAGACCAATTGGACCGCTGAAGAAATATATATCAACTTCATCCCTGGGACGGAGTGCAAAATTTGACCATAATGGTGCCAGAAACACAAGGAAGAAAATTGCACAACAAAGTAGAAGAAGCTTTGGGGCAGGATGAGCAAGAATTAAACGCAGGATGGGAGGCGATTAAACACTGGCTACAAGCCTTCAGTCCAGCTAAGACAGACTGGGGAAAAATTGCAGCCTGCCAACAGAAAGGAACAGAGGAGGTCCTGGAGTATGACGAGCGGTTTAGATGCACGTGGTTAGAACATTCGGGTCTGAATAATACGGATGAGGAAATGGATGAACAAGTTTTTGGACCCCTGAAAGCAGCTTTCGTGGCAGGTCTAAAGCCAGAACTGTCCAAAATGCTTAAGGTAGTGTTACCAGACTGGGAAGGTAGAGGAACTACCTTTGCAGCATTAGTGGATCGATGTAACCAATTAGATTGGGATATGGGAGCTAAAGTCTGACCCTGCAGCTGTGGGATGGAAATCCCAGGATTCCGATAAACAGTCATTAGGAAAATTACCCGGAAAATGTCATTATTGTGGGAAAGAAGGTCACTGGGCCAAGACGTGCAGGGCAAAACAGCAAGGTCGCGGCCGGGGAAGAGGACACAGCCAGGGATACAATTCAGCCAACAAACCAGGCTTGTCACAAGATAATGACCTCATAGAAGCATTTAAGTGACTGACAATACAACAACAGAAAGAGCTACTTGGGATAGCAAAAAACGATTAGAACCCACCCTGGCCCCCCTCCTTGCACTAATATAACAGAGGGGAGATGGGCTATATATAACTATGAGGGTGGGTGATAAGGATGTGGACTGTCTTTTAGACATGGGGTGGAATTAACATGCTTACCCCTACAATATGGAGACTTTTTGCCGTTGGATGGTAGGGCACGTACAGCCTATGGAGTTGGGGGCCATAAAATGGAAATTAAAACGACAACACCGGTCCTTATAGGGCTGGGTCCACATGAACTAACCACGCCGGTCTGGATAGGCCCAGTAGATCAACCCCTCCAAGTAGATTCATCATTGCATTTTGAGGATGGTCGGGTGATATGGTCAATTAGAACTTTGAAGAAAAAAGAATTGAAGGAACACCCGATATGGGCTAAAGATAAGAACGATTGTGGCCTACTCCAAATGGAGCCTACATCATTTATCGGGACCAAGCCTCCATGCACTAAACAGTATCCCAGCAGTCCAACTGCCATCGCGGGAATCTTACCGGTTATTCAGCAATTGGAGAAACAAGGGGTGCTTATTAAAACGCATAGCTCCTCCACTAGACCCGTGTGGCCGGTACAGAAATCTAATGAGACTTGCCGTTTGACTGTCGATTATAGGAAAGCTAACCAGTGTATTGATCAAAAAGCTCCTTTGGTCGCAGATCCCTCCACCATTTTTAATGCCCTCAAACCGGAACATAAATATTTCTCAGTTATAGATATGGCCAATGGATTTTGGTTGGTGCCTCTGGCACCGGAGGTTCGACAGTGGTTTGCTTTCACGCTCCAAGGACAACAGTATACTTGGACCCGGTTACCACAAGGTTTCCACAACAGCCCTACGGTATTCCACATGGCTTTACAAAGCCATTTGCGAGAATTACCTCCCCTGTCATCCACAGTCATCCAATATGTAGACGATATCCTGCTAGCTTCAAACACGGAAGAACAGCATGAACAAGATTTACGAGCTTTGCTGGACCACCTTTGGCTGAAAGGACATAAAGCCAGCATCGACAAAGCACAAATATCCCAAGAAGAGGTTGTATACCTGGGAAAAAGATTTCACAAGGAAAGAGAGAACTTACCCAGGATAGAACTGCAGCCATTCGGGTTGCTAAAAAAACGACCACTATTCAGGAACTAAGGTCTTTTTTGGGATTGTGTAACTTTAACAGTAATTGGATTGACTTCTTCACACAGCTTGCTCAGCCATTGAATGATATTTTAAAGGGGAAACGTGCCTCTAAAGAAGCCATCACCCTCACTAAGGAACAGCAAGAGGCCTTCCTGAGTTTGAAAAAGGCTTTGTGTTCGGCACCGGCACTGGGAATCCCCGACAGTGGTAAGCCATTTACCCTGTTTGTCCATGAGAAAGAAGGATATATGACAGCTATACTGACACAAGAACATGGGGATCGGCAAAGACCGATTGGCTATTATCCGGCAAAACTGGATGCGGTAACTCTCGGATGGGGAAGTTGCCAAAGAGCCATGGAAGCTACATGTCGAGCGGTAATGACCACTGCGGGTCTAGTCCT
This sequence comes from Pristiophorus japonicus, assembly GCF_044704955.1. Classification (NCBI taxonomy): domain Eukaryota; kingdom Metazoa; phylum Chordata; class Chondrichthyes; family Pristiophoridae; genus Pristiophorus; species Pristiophorus japonicus. The sequence goes on along the minus strand of NW_027251210.1, from coordinate 27,284 downwards.
CGACCAAAAGCTGATTGTCAAGTGTCCCCACACCATACATGCTTTGCTGTCTATGAATAGAATGTCTCAGGTGACGGCAGCTAGATGGACCCGCTGAACAGCAGTTTTGGAAGCTCCTAATCTCCATATCGTCCGGGCCAACCCGGTTAATCCCGCAACTATGCTCCCGATGTCAGAATCGAGGGAGCAAGAAGGGGAAGAATGTGAAGAGCATGACAGTAGCAGTGATGTTGGGGAGGGCATCAAACAGGAAATTGGGGGGCATGCAATAAAGGTGCAGCAGTTATAATGGGTGACTTTAATATGCACATAGATTGGGCTAACCAAACTGGAAGCAATACGATGGAGGAGGATTTCCTGGAGTGCATAAGGGATGGTTTTCTAGACCAATATGTCAATGAACCAACTAGGGGGGAGGCCATCTTAGACTGGGTGTTGTGTAATGAGAGATTATTAATTAGCAATTTCGTTGTGCGAGGCCCCCTGGGGAAGAGTGACCATAATATGGTGGAATTCTACATTAGGAGGGAGAATGAAACAGTTCATTCAGAGACCATGGTCCAGAACTTAAAGAAGGCAAACTTTGCAGGTATGAGGCGTGAATTGGCTCGGATAGATTGGCAAATGATACTTAAGGGGTTGACTGTGGATGGGCAATGGCAGACATTTAGAGACCGCATGGATGAACTACAACAATTGCACATCCCTGTCTGGCGTAAAAATAAAAAAGGGAAGGTGGCTCAACCGTGCCTATCAAGGGAAATCAGGGATAGTATTAAAGCCAAGGAAGTGGCATACAAATTGGCCAGAAATTGCAGTGAACCTGGGGACTGGGAGAAATTTAGAACTCAGCAGAGGAGGACAAAGGGTTTGATTAGGGCAGGGAAAATGGAGTACGAGAAGAAGCTTGCAGGGAACATTAAGACAGATTGCAAAAGTTTCTATAGATATGTAAAGAGAAAAAGGTTAGTAAAGACAAACGTAGGTTCCCCGCAGTCAAAATCAGGGGAAGTCATAACGGGGAACAAAGAAATGGCGGACCAATTGAACAAGTACTTTGGTTCGGTATTCACTAAGGAGGACACAAACAACCTTCTGGATATAAAAGGGGTCGGAGGGTCTAGTAAGGAGGAGGAACTGAGGGAAATCCTTATTAGTAGGGAAATTGTGTTGGGGAAATTGATGGGATTGAAGGTCGATAAATCCCCAGGGCTTGATGGACTGCATCCCAGAGTACTTAAGGAGGTGGCCTTGGAAATAGCGGATGCATTGACAGTCATTTTCCAACATTCCATTGACTCTGGATCAGTTCCTATGGAGTGGAGAATAGCCAATGTAACCCCACTTTTTAAAAAAGGAGGAAGAGAGAAAACAGGGAATTATAGACCGGTCAGCCTGACATTGTTAGTGGGTAAAATGATGGAATCAATTATTAAGGATGTCATAGCAACGCATTTGGAAAGAGGTGACATGATAGGTCCAAGTCAGCATGGATTTGTGAAAGGGAAATCATGCTTGACAAATCTTCTGGAATTTTTTGAGGATGTTTCCAGTAAAGTGGATAAAGGAGAACCAGTTGATGTGGTATATTTGGACTTTCAGAAGACGTTCGACAAGGTCCCACACAAGAGATTAATGTGCAAAGTTAAAGCACATGGGATTGGAGGTAGTGTGCTGACATGGATTGAGAACTGGTTGTCAGACAGGAAGCAAAGAGTAGGAGTAAATGGGGACTTTTCAGAATGGCAGGCAGTGACTAGTGGGGTACCGCAAGGTTCTGTGCTGGGGCCCCAGCTGTTTACACTGTACATTAATGATTTAGACGAGGGGATTAAATGTAGTATCTCCAAATTTGCGGATGACACTAAGTTGGGTGGCAGTGTGAGCTGCGAGGAGGATGCTATTAGTCTGCATGGTGACTTGGATAGGTTAGGTGAGTGGGCAAATGCATGGCAGATGAAGTATAATGTGGATAAATGTGAGGTTATCCATTTTGGTGGTAATAACAGAGAGACAGACTATTATCTGAATGGTGACAGATTAGGAAAAGGGGAGGTGCAACGAGACCTGGGTGTCATGGTACATCAGTCATTGAAGGTTGGCATGCAGGTACAGCAGGCGGTTAAGAAAGCAAATGGCATGTTGGCCTTCATAGCGAGGGGATTTGAGTACAGGGGCAGGGAGATGTTGCTCCAGTTGTACAGGGCCTTGGTGAGCCCACACCTGGAGTATTGTGTACAGTTTTGGTCTCCTAACCTGAGGAAGGACATTCTTGCTATTGAGGGAGTACAGCGAAGGTTCACCAGACTGATTCCCGGGATGGCGGGACTGACCTATCAAGAAAGACTGGATCAACTGGGCTTGTGTTTACTGGAGTTCAGAAGAATGAGAGGGGACCTCATAGAAACATTTAAAATTCTGATGGGTTTCGACAGGTTAGATGCAGGAAGAATGTTCCCAATGTTGGGGAAGTCCAGAACCAGGGGTCACAGTCTAAGGATAAGGGGTAAGCCATTTAGGACCGAGATGAGGAGAAACTTCTTCACCCAGAGAGTGGTGAACCTGTGGAATTCTCTACCACAGAAAGTTGTTGAGGCCAATTCACTAAATATATTCAAAAAGGAATTAGATGAAGTCCTTACTACTAGGGGAATCAAGGGGTATGGCGAGAAAGCAGGAATGGGGTACTGAAGTTGCATGTTCAGCCATGAACTCATTGAATGGCAGTGCAGGCTAGAAGGGCCGAATGGCCTACTCCTGCACCTTTTTTCTATGTTTCTATGTATCTATGTTTCTATGACTGCGTGGAGATTTTAAAAGAAACAGAAGAAGCAGCCTTAGCAGCAGAGGAGCCTCTGCACAACCCAGACCTCATCCTGTTTACAGATGGTTCCTCCTTTGTTGACAATGGTACCAGAAACGCAGGATGGGCAGTTACAACCTAATATGAGGTCGTGGCAAAAGGATGTTTACCGTCAGCAACGTCAGCACAACAGGCCGAGTTATGGACCCTGTCAGAAGCATGTCGAATAGCAGAAGGACAGACAGCTAATGTCTACACAGATTCGCGATATGCTTTTGGAGTCGCTCACGACTTTGGTCTGTTATGGCGGAAAAGGGGATTCCTCACTGCTGCTGGTACACCTATCCGAAATGGAAAAGAAGTCCGAGACTTACTAGAGACCATACAATTACCTCAGGAAGTGTCCATCCTGAAGTGTAAGGCCCATACCAAGGAAAATACCACGGAAGCACAGGGAAATGCCCTAACCGACCAGGCAGCTAAAGATGCTGCCTCACAGGGCGTTCCCCCAGAAGAACCAACACAGATGTGCAGATTGAAAGCACTCAGGACTCTGACACAAGAACTTCAAACAATGCAAGGCGAGTGCTCCCAAGAGGAAAAATGGACATGGATTGAGGCAGGAATTAAGCTATGTGAAGATGGTGTATGGAGACAAAGAGTTACCAACAAGCCAGTCGTGCCACAAGCGCTTATGCCTTTTTTAGCCGAACAGATCCACTCGTGGGGACACTTGGCCTCACAACAGATGATGGCACGGTTCCAGAAAAGCTGGTGGGATCGGCAATTTAAAAAACATGCCCAGCTGGTAGCAGACAGCAGTGTGGTCTGCCAGAAAAATAATTCTGGACCCATCACGATAATGCCCCAACTGAGGCCCCCTGCCCCTGTCGGACCATTCCAGCATCTGCAGGTCGATTATATATCTCTTCCTTCATGCCAAGGATACACTAACATTCTTGTCATGGTCGACAGATTCTCTAGATGGGTAGAAGTTGTCCCAACTAAAAGAGCCACAGCCAATCACACTGCAAAGGTCTTGTGTAAGAATTACATTCCCCGATGGGGAGTCCCGAGTAGCATTGACTCAGATCAGGGAACACACTTCACAGGTGCTGTCTGCCAAGAAGTCTGTAGATTACTGAACATTACGTGGGATTTACACTGCCATCATCATCAGGACAAGTAGAGCGAATGAATCGAACTCTGAAACAACGGCTTGCCAAATATCACCAAGAAGGAATACCATGGCCCCAGGCAATACCATTAGTGCTATGTAGCATTAGGGCAACCCCAAACAGAACTACATGTCTAAGCCCATTTGAAATTATAACAGGAAGACCCATGTCAGGAATTATTGATTTACGGAAAACTGATGTTCACTGTTATCATACTGTCAGAACCTAACCAATGCTATTAGTTCTGTTTCCCGACAGGTATCGGTAGCTTGAAGTAATCCACCCGAAGGAGGACACAACATCATCCCAGGAGTCTGGGTGCATGTGAAAAAGTTGCATAAAAAGCCTTTGGGTGCCAAGTGGGAGGGACCTTATCAAGTTTTATTGACCACCCAGGCAGCTGTTAAAGTCCAAGGAAAGAAAGCCTGGATCCACGCCTCACACGTTAAACGAGCATCCGTAATTGAAGCTGAAATCTAATAAGGACAATTACTTTTTGCCAAAATGCATTAATTTACTGTATTACTGACTGTAGGTATTCTAGGCATTTGCCTATTTCTTACTAGCTGACCCTCTGCACCAAAGGAAATAGTAGGGTAGCAAGGGAATTACATGTAAATACCTTTTTATATATGTCATACATTTATGCCAAACAAGGTTACATTTCTAGTTGTTGGGTATGTGCGCATATTCCTATTCACTCAAAGGGAGGGATTCCCTTGAGGCCAGTTCCCTTGAATATCTCGGAAATGGCTGAGTGGATAATTAATCAAAACAAAACAGGCAATGCATTTTAGGCATGTAAATGAACGTCAGCAGATTACGATCTGACTACCTTTGAAGGGGGATTCCAAACGTGGTACAATAATTCCAAATGGCCCCCATGTTTTTTTAGCACTAATACAACGGGAATAGGAAGACCGGGGGAATCGGTCTGTCTGATTAGAAACATCAAAGGAGGCCAAAATATGGGGTATAGCAACTACTCCCGGAATTATAATGTAATCAAGCCACGGAACCGTCCAAACTGGGCCGATGTGGGAATTTTTAATGCAACAGGAATTCTGAATAAAACAGATGGAAAAGCCTGGACAGGCCCCGGAGTGTTGCTGACAAAGAAACAGCTAACCTTCATTGCCTATAATGGCACCTATTGGGTGTGTGGCCTCAAGGCCTAACCTTGGCTGTCCCAGAATTGGACGGGGTCCTGCTATTTAACCTATATTGTGCCATATATGTATCATATAAAGTCACTGTCAGAACATTTACACCGTCCTAAGAGAGCTATCACAGAAACAGAGAGATTCTTTGCCATTCTGATCCCCAGGTATGGGACCGCCAGACTGGCAAGGGAATCCGTTAACATGGCATCCGTTATGGACTGGGTAGCCAATGATACCTCAGATGCCCTAGTTAAAATCAATGCAGAAATGGTAGCAATCCGCACAGTAGCCCTACAGAATAGACTGGCCCTTGACTACATTTGGCTGAAAAGGGAAGTACTTGCACCCTACTCGGAACTGAGTGTTGCACGTATATTCCAGATAGCTCCAAAGAAATTATCCACTTAGCGGAGCATATCTAAAAGGAGGTACAAAAACTTAAACAAGCACCATCATTTACTTTGTGGAGCGGAGCCACTGAATGGCTCGGTTCAATAGGAACTTCATTGGTGGAAGGTTTAATTGTATTCGTTGTAATTATTTTACTTTTATATTGTTTGTTTATGTTGATTAAATGTTGTTGTGACCAGGCGGCTGCAGCTGCTGTCCCTAAGGTGAGACACCTTGCAGGTCCCAGCAGACCATTTGTACGTGGCACAGGGGTATGTTATGCTTAAGGGAAGGTTGTTTACTGGTTGAATTAAGATATTGATTTGGATTAAATTGGAATAAGGTTAATTAACCTACTAAAACCAGACTTCCATTGTGACCATGATGGAATTCGGGTTAGTGTAAATTTGTGTGGAAGCTGCTAGTCCAGACATGTGGTGAAACACATCAACAAATTTTAGAAGGAAACTTGATTAACATGTGTGAAATTATTTTGTAGAATGTTTAACCAGTGATAGCTGATGTTTTATGATTCAGTTTGTGAAAGAATCAAAGGGGGGATTGATAGAGAATTCAAGCTCTGCAGCCTGGCTGCAGTTTTGAGAAAACACAGACCACATTGCATTAAGTCATCAAACCACTTGACATTTTAGGACCTTTGGTCGTGAGCCAATTAAAGGGTAACAGTATATCAATTGAGCCAATAAGGTCAAAGGAGGCGCGTTCTTTTCTGTAAACTGAGCCAGGTATAAGAACAGCCATTTTGGCCATGGGGTATCAGAAGGACAAAGGCCTGGCTTAAAGCCAAGAGCTTGTTGCAGCTGCCAGAATAAAAGTTACGTTAAAACTATCACCAGAGTTCGTTTTTCATTGAAAATTAAGAGATCTAACTTTAGTCACCCACCCCGACGAATTCCCATGGCCCGATACTATCTTTTCAGATATTATGTTCACCCGCAATGCCTGCACGGAGTACCTAGCCATCTGGTCCCGTCGCGGGTATACATCTGCAGATGGTAAGCCCCTGGCCATAAAACCCCTACTGCAGCACATCATGCAGGCAGTAGGGACCGGGGCAGATATTTGAATTCACAAAAGTAAAGGCCCATAACAAACATGAGCCCAGGGCTGCAGGGAACCAAAAGGCGGATCAACTGGCCAAAGAGGGAGCCCGAACGGGAACCAAGTGGAACCCGCTCGAGGCAGGCCCCATAGCAGCTATCCGGGGCGGACAGGGGACACAAGGGAGCACAGGGGTGGCTTTGGCCCCGGAGCTCCAGCAGGTACAGGTGCAATATCCCGTCCTCAAATCCGTCATGGACAAGCTGACTGCGGGATAAAAGGTCGAAGGACTGTATGGAGGCACAGGCATCCATGTTAGAGAGAAGATATTGTTCAAAGGAGAGCAGTGGATAGTGCCCCAGCAGCACCAGAGGGAGTTCCTTCAGCTGGCTCACGCAGGCCCTGGAGCTGGACACCCCGGATGGAGGTCACCTGGCAATGGGTGGAACAGGTCAGGTGGTGGCCCCAGCTCTGGGAAGACACTCGTGAATTTTGCGCCAACTGTTTTGTCTATGCAACCAATAATCCAGATCACCAGAAAAGAAAGGTGTCTCTAGGACACACAAGGAGGGTAGAGGGACCATGGCAATCGATACAAATTGATTACAGAGGGCCCCTACCTGTGGCTAAGGGAGGGTACCGGTACTGCCTGGTTTTGGTGGACACTTTCACAAAGTGGGTTGAAGCCTTCCCTTGCCGAACAGCCACAGCAGCGGTGACTGCCAGGATATTGGTTACGGAGGTGTTCTCCAGGTGGGGACTTCCACAGTACGTGGAGTCTGACCAAGGGAGCTATTTCACGGGACAGGTCATGCAGGCAACCCTTAAGGTGCTGGGGATTGAGGGGAAGTGGCACATTGCCTACAACCCCCAGTCCTCGGGGCTAGTGGAGCGTATGAATAGGACCTTGAAAGAAAAACTCAGGAAGAAGACTAGGGATTTCCCGCAGAGGTGGGTGGAGAGGTTGCCCCTGGTTTTGATGGGGATCCGGGCCAACCAGTTGAAAAGCACGGGGTAGTCCCCATACGAGCTCATGACTGGAAGAGCCATGCGAACCCCCACCCATGTACTTGCCCCAGTCCTGACGGAAGCTCAGGTAATCGAGGTGAATAGGGACTGCTTCACCAAGAGTCTGTTGGAGCACCTCAAGCAGATTCACTGGCAGGCGGCCACCAACATGGGGAAGCAGCATCAGACCAACCCATTGTTTTGGAACCGAGCAAACACCACGAGTGGCAGGTGGGGAACCAGGTCATGGTCCACAACTTTGCCAGGGTGGGAGTCTTTGAGCCACTATACATGGGGCCTTACAGCATTGTCAACAAGGCGAGCCCCATGGTATATGCGGTCAAGATGCCCCGCCGGGTTAAATGGTTTCACATTAACCAATGTAAACTGGTTAACCCCAACAAAACAAAACCTCTTGGGAAAGGGCAGCCCGGAGGGATAATCCCGACGGGAAGCCCAGGCCCCCAGCCCACCACTGCAGCCCCACTGATCCCACCACAAGGAGCAGTGAGTTGCTTCACAGGTACAAATTATCCACAGATTTGGGACCCACAGGAAGGGGGATTCCCACCTTACATATGGAACGAGGACTCACCTCCATCCGTTTGGAGATCCGCAGGGACTCCACAGCCAAGGTTGCCACTGTCCCTAGCAGCCTGTTTTATTTTCCCGAGAGATACTAGAGGAAAAGGGCTGCACAGGGCAGGCAGCCAGTCACTGGACGGGACCCCGCAGCCAAGGTCTCCTGACAGGGAAGGGGTTATACCGGAGGGAGGGGCCGCCGACAGTGAGGAGCCTGTCGGGGCTAGCCTAGCCTTTGGTGCGGACAGCCCAGAGCCTGCAAGCGAGATAGTGGCAGCGGGTCCCAGCAGTGAGTGGTCGCTAGAAGAATAGAGGAAACTCTGTGAGAGTATCAGCTGCGAGTGGTTTCAGGTGGAACCCTTGTACAACCCAAAGCCCCCAGAGGATATGGGAGTCCCCGGCAGTGAGGAGCCTGCCGGGGGAATTTTCGTTGCTCCCGAGGGCAGTGAGCCATCCCTGGAGGAGGTAAGGGGCTGTACCAGCCCAGTAAGCACCACCCAAAGCTCGGGGGACACCTTGGCAGGGGAGACAGAGGGGCCGCGGAGGTCGGTCCGGCCCAAGAGGCCAAAGGAGAGGTGGTCCCCCCCGCCCCTTACATTCCCCGCATAAAAGGAAAACCGAGGAGCGTCCCAGAGATTAGCACAGCCACCCGGGGAGGGTGGCAAGCAGGTTAAAAGGGAGAGCAGCAAGTGTGTACAGATGTGTGTATAGGGAGTATAACAGTGAGGCTTTTGAGCCAATAGGATGGGGGAGACTGAAACCCCTTGACTTCTTTCTCACTTCCTCTTTCGTGTAAGGTTGTTTGTTTTTTTCAAGGGTTTATGAGGTGAAAACCCCTTGACTTTTTTCTCACTTCCTCTTTTGTGTAAGGTTGTCTGTTTTTTTAAGGGTTTGTTGCGGTTTGCGGTTAGACCAATTAGTTGAAATGCCTTGATTTCCACAGCAAAAATCGCACTCACATTTTAAACCGTGTAAGAAACTGTGAGGTGCAGATAGAGGGAGAAATGGGGGACGGATGAGCAGGGGGTTCAGGGCCTTTCAACCAAATGAGATTTTGTCTTTCAGAAGAGGAACCGGAGATGAGAAAAATCCTGCTCATGTGCACCTACATCAGAATGTGCATCGGCTGCCGGGGAGAGACTGAAGAAGCCATTATTTTTGGATGCTCAGCGGGGCAGGCACCGACCATCACCCATAGGGGAAGGTGGCCAGGTTGGGTGGGGTCCAATTCCACTAGATACTCCAGCCACCCCGGGTTCACGTATGGGGAAGCATCAGTCTCCTGCCCCAGCATTGAGGTGACCGCATCCCGGGTTAGGGTAGTGGTTGGGAAGAGGGTTCGCCTGACCGGTAAGGGGCACATCCTGGTGGGAAGGTGGTGGTGGCTCAGGAAGCTGAGCAAGGACAAGGGAAACCTGACAGCAGATTGGGAGAGACTGGAGAACAGCACCTACCGGACCATCACGGGCACCCGGGGGAGTGAGTGTGTGTTGGGATAAATGGTGGGAGGGGGAGTTGGGAGTATGTGTGCATGTGGGGATCAGAGAAGATATGCCCGGCAGGCATCTCCATAGCGTTCTCCCGACAGTGGCGGGATGAAGGGGAGGAGATGGGATGGGACCGGAGCATGGTCGCATGCATAGTAAGCCACCCCAGCTCCATCCACGCCACCGAGTTAAGGGCACATCCCAGACTGCCCCTGCCCACAGCCCCGACCGAACCAACTGACACGGACAGATGCCCTACCACCACCCAGGGACCAGAGAATGGTTTGGTTTTGGTTCCCACGGACAAGCTGCTCTACCAGGGGTCCACTACGCCATGGCCCCCATCATCCTAAACCTTACCGAGGTGCACCTACCTGAGTGGTGCCCAAAAGAGACAGAACGCCTCTTCCAGGCTCTCCTTTGAGAAATGTTCAGAACATTCTACGAGCTCGATTTTTGACTATTTGAATAAGACTTTGCTGTACAGTCGACAACCCAGAGACAACATTAAACCGAAAAGACACAGAAGAGGGATCTGGAATGATGTTTTTACCGGTTGCAACACCGGGGCATCAATGATTAATAGCACGGACAATTTGGCAGCACAATTCGGATACCACATTCCATTTTTTTTACCAGTGCACCTGACAGATTTGTTCAAAGCAGTACAAAATCCCAGAAACATTACTTCACCTGACAACAACAATAAAAACAGTGTAATACTATGATGTGTGATATTATGTGCTATTCTGATTTTGGTGAAGGGTATTGGTTGAGATTTTATATTTCCAGTATTGTATTGATTCCAAATGTATGAATACCATTGGTATATTTTAATGTTTATCGTTGGTTTAGATAAGATTTGGGGAAGATTGGCTCTGTGAGAGGGAAAAGGTTTTGCTCCACATTCTGAGACAGAGTATTTTAATGGGGGAGTGTAAGGGTCGAAAATCCACGGCCGCATTTGAAACACCCTAAGGACAAGAAAACTAACATGGGATCATTCCATACACTAAATGAACATTTTTGGCCAAGTAAAAGCAGGCTGGGAAAACATGTGGGCGGATACAGACATTGTGGAGTCTGGCTCACAAGCGAGACAGAGGCACTGGGCAATGGGGGAAAAGTGCATTCTGGCAGGCCAATCAGGGGTCGAGTCTGGCCTGAAGCGGGGAAATCTTCAACCAATAAGGAATCCCCGGCCCAGTTTGAAAATGACTTCCCCCCCCAAATCAAACTATGAATGTGGGCCATCATCTACCTAATTAATATGGACAATGGACAATGGCCCTGGGATCATTGCAGGAAATGCCCACTGACTCCCAGGACTATAACAAAGGACCTACAGACTTTCAGGCACCAATGTGCCCCGTAACAATACCCTTGTACTGACACCTGCGTGTACCTGTGACATCTTCTGATTAAATATTCAAAGCTATCTCCCCGCCCAAACTTACACAATGGACCACCCACTGGGTTTGAGCGCGAAAAGGCCAGAACTGAACTGAATACAAATATAGCACACAGAACCACCAGAAAGTGGGCAGAGTTCACAGGGGAGGAAAGGTGTGGAGAGAAAAACTTGCAGAAAGGTGGAGAAAAACAGTTGTGTGAAAAGACTTGCAGAAGTGGGTGGAGAAGAACTGGGAGAACAGAGGTTGGAAAAAGTGTGTGGAGAAAAGGCTGCTGGCTGCTGGAGGGGAATGCAGCTGGAGCAGTAGGAAAAACAGTTTGGGGTCAGTTCTTGAAAGGGCTGCTGTCTGCTGGGGGGAAAGGAGCTGAGAGAGTTTTGCAAACTTTGATTTTGGTTGAGACTAAAAACCCACGAGCTCACCTCCTGGTTGGTAAGTGGCAGCAGGTACTGCTGTTAGCCCTGAACACACTGGACAGGGTGAGAATAGTCGAAGCATCAGGCTGGGGCACGCAGGGCTGTGCAGACCTGGACAACTGGTTCAATGACCTGGATTCACAGCTGGAGTCGGAAAATAACCGAGAGGCAGATAGAAGAAACCAACTCAACATCGAGGAGGAAAACCGAACAACAACGAAAAACCCAGAGGGACCCCGAGCTGAAATAAGTGCCCCCAGAACCCCAGAGTTGATAGGATTGTGGGGGTGGGAGATGTGGTTGTGTGCGAGTGGAATGTTTTAACCTCTTGTTTTCCCCTTCCCTGTTGCGAAATTGTTGAATGAGATTTTGCCATTACTGCTATTTTATGACCTCTTCCTATGCCCTCTATCTTTGTGTTTGCTATTCTAAATAAACAACATTAGCCATTTTGTACTCTTATCCACTGTGCCTGGTGCCTCATTACTCACCCATCCTCACAAATAGCACGTACAGAACCCAAGGGGAGTGTGGATTCGAACCCACACCCCAAGCTCCCCTTACAGATCGGAAGAATTCTCTGAGGAAATTTTCGACATATCTATTCAAGTTTCTGGGTATATGTGTAAGTTTTTCGAGACTTTTCTTCAAATGTTCTAAATTTGCTTATTTGTCAGTATATAACTTGTCAGTATGGATCTCACGATTGTACAAGAAATAGCCACACTGAACTGGTCATGGCTTTTGCCAGTTTAAAAAAATGAAGGCTGATCAGAAGTTGGCACAGGTCCAGAAATGTTTCCCAGAGCTGGTGCATCGGTTTTCTTTTATTAAGCAACTCAGGTGAAGGGCCAAGATTGTTAGTGCAAGAAACCAAGATAGGTAAATCAAGGCAACAGTGCCAAGGTTGTACCAACCTTGGTTTTTAATTGTGTAGAATGTAAGAGAATGGGAAGACTGAGGGAGTTAAGTAAACCACACTCTTCCGGTCCAGAGCAAGAATAGGTTAAAGTAGGAGATGGCGCGATCAATCTTGATGTCAATGTAGTGGGGTAGAAATTGCACATCGTTGCATTTGTTTTACGTCTGTAAAACAAGCACAAGGCCCAATTTTGTGCATCAACGGCCCACGTCCCAAAGATGCCTGAACAATTACTGACCTAATATTGCACCATGCCATTTTTCAAGCATCCACGGCAGAGACCTAAACCCGACGTTCCTTAAATATGTAAATGAGCTGATGCCCCATCACAGAAATTGAGCAGTGATGAGTGGAGCAATTTGTCGGGCCTGCCTTGCTCAGGGTTTGTCAGCAGCCGTCAACAATAAGATCTGATGTCAGATAGCACAGCAAGACTTGTATTCATATTTTTTGTATGTTTTACTACATTAAAGATGCTATATAAATGCAAGTTGTTGTATATCGTGCCTTGAACATCTAACGTCTCAAGTCACTTCAGACGTGATGAAAACTGATGACATGCCGAAGACACAGATTAGAGAATTGACGTATTGCTTGGTCAGAGAGGTGGATTTTAAGGAAAGTCTTAAAGAAGAGAGAGATGTAGAGAGGTTTAGGGAGAGAGTGGGACCTAGGAGGCTGCAGCCATGGCTTCCGATGGCAGGGTAGAGGGAGGTGGGATACACAAGAGGCTGGAGTCCGAGGAATGGAGTGTTGTAGGGGAGGCGTTCTAGGACCAGAGGAGCCTACAGAGATAGGGAGCAGCAAGGCCATGAAGGGAGTTAAAGAAGACTCCACAACAATTTTAACTTTGAGGCAGATGCTTGCGTCGTAAAACTGGTTGTCATGGGCACACATGCTTAGACATTACCTATTGGTAGTATATAAAACAAATAGGAGTTGAGAATGGAACGTTTTGCGTACATGAAAATGACCATCTAAGCGCAAGAGCAGATGCAGTAGCAGGAGATGTGCTGGCTATATTTGGACAGGTAGGAATGGAATCATCTCCGTGGTAGAACATGGAATAACAACAGTGAGTAATCTTCATAAATAGTTGATTGAAATGGTAAAATCCTTTCTAATATTCCACTAGTAGGAACTTTGCCATATCAAAAATTCTGTAGCTGCAGTGTTGGTCTTCTATTAATTGAAAGCCTAGAAAAAGCGCCCAATTTGAAAGTTTAATGAAGTGAGAGGTGCAACTTTTATTTGACGCACAAGTGTAGAAGACCATGTGTTGTGCACACATTTTATCTTGGCTAATTATTGCTCTTCTTTCAATCATTTATTTTTAAATCAAAAGGATCTGGTTATCTATTTACCTAAATTAACAAGATTAAAAATCAGGGCTAAGCCATTTCTGGTCACAAGCATTTTGTATGTGCTCTGAGAGTAATGCCTACCAGTGGAAGCTGTGCGGTTTGTCTGTACATGAGTCTGCCCTGCATATGTGAAATGTCTGGACCAGAAGCAATCTGGGGTGGAGGTTAAGAAAGAGAGAAACCTGTAAAGCCTTGAAAAATATGTCTCGTGATTCAATAAAATGAGGAAGCAGAAAGCTTTCAAAAAGTTAATTATAAATTTTTACTTATTTCAGATGACAAATTAAATAATGTAAAAATGTTTTGATCCAAAATAAATAATAACGTTTTTGGACATGTGTTTCTTGTTGGGATGCTTTTGAACCTGAAGGGAAATGCTTTTGATCTGTCAGCTGGATTCTGGCCAAAATGCAGTTCAAGTGAGAAACTATATTGTAGAAGTGTAAGATATCATTGTAACCCATTGAGTTGGTTTGAGGCCTAGGGACAGCTTTCACATATACACTGATGAAGCCAAGCTCTGTTACCCATCACCTCTTTTATCCCCTTGAATGCATCTATGCTCTCAGACATCCAGTCTTTGAGCCTCTCTGAGAACTTCCTTAGAAGACCAAAAGTTTCATCTTTGTCCCTGTATTCCTTTACCACTGATTGCATCTCTCTCTGTGATAATCCTGGCTTGAATTAGGCTGTTTTGCAATTTTGGTGACTGGTTCAACCCTGAGCTGAGATTTAACCACAACATCCCATGAATCATCAAGATCACTATTTCCACATCTGTAACAGTGCCCACCTCTGGATCTAGCTCCACTCCTCTGCTACTGACTTTATTATGCATCTCTTAGTCACCTGAAGACTCCAACACACTCTTGTGGTGTCCTATCCTATACCCTCCGTACACTTCAACTTCTCCAAATCTCTGCCACCCTTGGGTCCCACACCAAGGCTCCAATTTTGCCCATCATTGGGCACCATTTTTTCACCGCCCAGTGAATTTTTTGGCGCCAAAGCTCAGTCCAAAGATTCCCAGTGTCGGGGCACCGGCATCTACTACCAGCGCCAGAATGTTTGGCGCCATACACTCTGGTGCTGGTGTACCTGTAAAACAAGGTTCCGTGCCATTTTTTCACATAAGGCAAACTTTCCCCACCTAATAAAATGTTTAAACTGGCACAGAGACCCTAGAAACACCGTAGGAAAAGCCCTTACCTGCAGTTAGAGAGTCCGCACTGACCTGCTGCTATCCCTGGCCGAAAGGACTTCCATTTAGTTTACAATTAAACTCTAAGGTAAGTTAAAGACTAAATTTAAACTATAAATAAAAAATAAATAAAAACTTACCCATACTGATGATCCTATGATGAGAAAAGAATGATGGCAAAAAAAAAAATTAAAAAATCCTTACTTTTTTCCATCGATGTCCTCACGGCCCAAAAAAATCCAAATAGTTGAAGGAAAACATTAAAAAGTTGCAAAAATGTAGAATCGGCATACCAAATCTCTTCTTCTTCTGCGATGCCGTGCAGCCTTCTCCCTACTCTCCTGGACGCCGAATGGAGCCCCTGCTAGACGCCGGCCGAAGGTCCTCTTCCCACGCGGCCCGCTGCTAGCCCAGGACAAAGGTCTGCACACAAAGGTCAATGCAAGACACTCCAGGCTCAAAGGCAAGCAGCAGTGATCTCTAGTAAAGGTGGAACTTCAAATTGAAAAAAAACATTATCCCACCACAAATATTTTAGGTTTTTATGGAGTGCTGGAGTGCTTAAGTGGAAAATATATAATTTATATTAAAAGTTACCACTACAAATTTTTTATGTTTCAAAGGATTGTCACATAATGGCTATTAAATATTCCCTCCACCAATCTTTTATGTTTTAAAGGAGTGTTGGAGTGCTTAGATGTGCATAACCTTATGTTTATTAAATATTCCTATCACAAATCTTGAATGTTTAACTGGAGTTTGGGTGTGTTGGAGTGCTTAGGTAGACAATAAGACTAAGTTGTTCATGGATCCAGACTGGATGAGGGTCACTGATATATGCACCATGGTCCTTCGTTGCATATATCAGTAACCCAGAACAAGGCAGGATCCATGAACACCTGAGGACTGGAGCCTGCCCCTGTATCATTTCAACCAATAGGTTGCAAGGGTGATGTACTTTTTACATTTTCAGTCCGGTTCTCCTGCAATCTTTATTCGTGCAGCATTAAAAAATGAAGTGCAGGAGTCAGTTTAAAAGTCCAAAATTAAAATGTTTATCAAACATTTGTACAGCACAGTTGTAATTAGCGTGACTTTACTTATGTTTAAACCTTCAAAACGTTAAAAACTTTATTCAGAGCTGTTATGTCTTGAATAAAGAGTCAGACTAAATACTGCAAGCTCAAAGTAAGGTGTGACCATAGTCCTTTTATTACAGATCTCCGAGTGCCTCTCCAGCCTGTGAGGCTTCCTTATATACAGGTGCACCCAAGGGATTGTGTGATCCCTTGGGACTCGAGAGGATAAGCTCTTTGGTGGTTAGACATGATATTTACAGGTTTACATACATAACAACACTCCCCCCCCCCTCCCCCCCTCCCAAAATCAATAGTGTGTGAGTCGATCTTGGGCCTTCCTTTCTCTGGTTGATCATCTCGGTGCAAATGCTGGTTTTGGTGAGTCGTTTGTTGGACCCTCGCTGGGCTGCTGCGCAGCTGGCCTTGCTGGGTTGCTGGGGGTGGTGAGTCCTGCTGGGCTGCTGCGGGTGATGGGTTCTGCTTTGTGGTCAACCGCTGGGTCGGTTGCCACTTGTGTGTGTGTTAGAGGGTCGAAAAAGGTGGAATCTATTGTGGGTTGTTCTGGATAGTCCGTAAATCTGAGTTTGGTTTGATCCAGGAGTTTCCTGCAGGTGAGTCCATTTGAGAGTTTGACCACAAACACCCTACTCCCCTCTTTGGCCAAAACAGTGCCAGGAAGCCATTTGGGACCTTGTCTATAGTTCAATACAAATACAGGATCAGTTATCTCAATTTCGCGTGACACATTTGCGTGATCATATGTATTCTGTTGAAGCCGCCTTCTCTCTACCTGTCCATGTAGATCAGAGTGTACTAACGAGAGCCTTGACTTAAGTGCCCTTTTCATGAGCAGTTCAGTGGGAGGGACCCCAGTGAGCGAGTGGGGTCTTATGCGGAAACTAAGCAGGACTCAGGATAAGTGACTCTGCAGTGAGCCTTCAGTTACCCTTTTCAAGCTCTGCTTGATTGTTTGAACTGCTTATTCTACCTGACCGTTGGACGCTGGTTTAAACGGGGCAAATGTGACATGTTTGATCCCATTGCGGGTCATGAACTCGTCACCGGTAAAGCACGGTCCCTTGTCGCTTACAAGGACATCAGGCAGGCCGTGCGTGGCAAACATGGACCGTAGGTTTTCAATTGTGGCAGCGGACGTGCTTGCCGACATTATCATACATTCAATCCATTTCGAGTACGCATCTACAACCACTCAGAACATTTTTCCCAAGAATGGGCCTGCATAGTCGACATGGACCCTGGACCATGGTTTGGAGGGCTAGGACCATAAACTTAATGGTGCCTCCCTGGGTGCATTGCTTAACTGTGAACATGTATTACATTTGTGCTCGCAGGACTCTAAGTCAGCATCGATATTGGGCCAGCACATGTGGGATCTGGCTATCACTTTCATCATTACGATGCCTGGGTAGGTGCTGTGGAGATCACTGACGAAAGTATCCCTGCCCTTTTTTGGCACCACTACGCGATTGCCCCATAGGAGGCAGTCTGCTTGTATGGACATTTCATCTTTGCATCGCTGGTACGGCTTTATTTCTTCTTGTATCGCTAACGGGACACTGGACCAACTCCCGTGGAGCACACAGTGTTATACTAAGGACAGTAAGGGGTCCTGGCTCGTCTAGGTTCTAATCTGTCAGGCGGTAACAGGTGATTGCTCGCTCTCGAATGCTTCTATTACCATAATTAAATCTGCAGGCTGTGCTATTTCCACCCCTGTGGTGGGCAATGGCAGCCTGCTGAGAGCATCGGCACAGTTTTCTGTGCCTGGCCTGTGACCAGGATGCGGGCTGATGCATTAGTATTTATCCCTTTGCTTTCAGAAAAGAGGGATATAAGCGGCTTATGGTCGGTTTCCAATTCAAATTTGATCCCGAACACACATTGATTCATTTTCTTTACCCCGTAAACACATACTAATGCTTCTTTTTCGATCATACTGTAGGCCCTCTTGGCCTGAGACAGATTTCTGGATGCATAAGCAACTGGTTGCAATTTCCCAAATTCATTAGCTTGTTGCAATACACACCAACCCCGTACGACAACGCATCACATGCAAGTACCAAACGCTTACATGGATCACACAACACAAGCAATTTGTTTGAACATAACAGATTCCTCGCTTTCTCAAAGGCATTTTTTTGGCTTTTACCCCATACCCATTCACCTCCTTTATGCAGTAAAGAGTGCAGGGGTTCTAACAATGTGCTAAGACCCAGTAAGAAGTTACCAAAATAGTTCAGGAGTCCTAGAAACGACCGCAGCTCCATCACGTTCTGTTGTCTCGGTGTGTTCTTGATTGCCTCCGTCTTTGAGTCAGTGTGCCTGATGCCGTCCGCCGTGATTTTTCTTCCCAGGAACTCCACTTCAGGTGCCCGGAAAATGCACTTTGAGCATTTTAGCCTGAGCCCCACATGTTTGAGCTGACTACAAACCTCCTCCAGGTTCTGCAGGTGCTCGACGGTGTCGCGACCTGTAAAAAAGATGTCGTCCTGGAAAACCACGGTGTGCGGGACCAACTTCACCAAGCTTGCCATGTTCCTCTGGAATATCGCCACAGCCGATCGAATCCCAAATGGGCATCTGTTGTGAATGAAGAGAACTTTGTGCGTGTTACATAGAAACATAGAAAATAGGTGCAGGAGTAGGCCATTCGGCCCTTCTAGCCTGCACCGCCATTCAATGAGTTCATGGCTGAACATTCAACTTCAGTACCCCATTCCTGCTTTCTCGCCATACCCCTTGATCCCCCTAGTAGTAAGGACCTCATCTAACTCCTTTTTGAATATATTTAGTGAATTGGCCTCAACAACTTTCTGTGGTAGAGAATTCCACAGGTTCACCACTCTCTGGGTGAAGAAGTTCCTCCACATCTCGGTCCTAAATGGCTTACCCGTTATCCTTAGACTGTGACCACTGGTTCTGGACTTCCCCAACATTGGGAACATTCTTCCTGCATCTAATCTGTCTAGCCCCGTCAGAATTTTAAATGTTTCTATGAGGTCCCCTCTCATTCTTCTGAACTCCAGTGAATACAAGCCCAGTTGATCCAGTCTTTCTTGATAGGTCAGTCCCGCCATCCCGGGAATCAGTCTGGTGAACCTTCGCTGCACTCCCTCAATAGCAAGAATGTCCTTCCTCAGGTTAGGAGACCAAAACTGTACACAATACTCCAGGTGTGGCCTCACCAATGCCCTGTACAACTGTAGCAACACCTCCCTGCCCCTGTACTCAAATCCCCTTGCTATGAAGGCCAACATGCCATTTGCTTTCTTAACCGCCTGCTGCACCTGCATGCAATGACTGATGTACCATGACACCCAGGTCTCTTTGCACCTCCCCTTTTCCTAATCTGTCACCATTCAGATAATAGTCTGTCTCTGTTTTTACCACCAAAGTGGATAACCTCACATTTATCCACATTATACTTCATCTGCCATGCATTTGCCCACTCACCTAACCTATCCAAGTCGCTCTGCAGCCTCACAGCATCCTCCTCGCAGCTCACACTGCCACCCAACTTAGTGTCATCCGCAAATTTGGAGATACTACATTTCATCCCCTCATCTAAATCATTAATGTACAGTGTAAACAGCTGGGGCCCCAGCACAGAACCTTGCGGTACCCCACTAGTCACTGCCTGCCATTCTGAAAAGTACCCATTTACTCCTACTCTTTGCTTCCTGTCTGACAACCAGTTCTCAATCCACGTCAGCACACTACCCCCAATCCCATGTGCTTTAACTTTGCACATCAATCTCTTGTGTGGGACCTTGTCGAACGCCTTCTGAAAGTCCAAATATACCACATCAACTGGTTCTCCCTTGTCCACTCTACTGGAAACATCCTCAAAAAATTCCAGAAGATTTGTCAAGCATGATTTCCCTTTCACAAATCCATGCTGACTTGGACCTATCATGTCACCTCTTTCCAAATGCACTGCTATGACATCCTTAATAATTGATTCCATCATTTTACCCACTACCGATGTCAGGCTGACCGATCTATAATTCCCTGTTTTCTCTCTCCCTCCTTTTTTGTTGATGCAGGTGAGGCCTTTCGATGATGCCTCCAGCTCTTGTATCATGTAGGCCGAGGTCAAGTCCAGCTTCGTGAAATTTTCCCTCCCACCAACGTCGCAAATAGGTCGTCTTCCTTCGGTAGCAGGTATTGATCCTACAGTGAGAAATGATTGATAGTTACTTTGTAATCACCGTAGATTCTGATGGTGCCATCTCTCTTGAGGACTGGAACAAGTGGACTGGTCCACTCATTGAATTCGATCGGCGAAATGATGCCCTCTCATTGCAGCCTGTCCAGTTCGATCACCACCCTCTCTCTTACTATATAAGGTACCGCTCTCACCTTGTGATGGATGGGTCGCGCCCCCGGAATCAAACGGATCTGCACTTTTGCTCCTTGGAACTTCCTGATGCCTGGTTCAATCAGCGAGGGGAACTTGTTTTGGACCTGGATACATGAGATGTTGTCGACGGACGAAAGTGCTCCGACATCATTCCAGTTCCAGCGTATCTTTCCTAGCCAGCCCTGCCGAACAGCATGGGGCCATCGCCCAGTACCACCCAGAGTGGGAACTCGTGCACCGCTCCATCGTAGGAGACATTTACGGTAGCACTGCTGATTACGGGAATCAGTCCCTTTGTGTACATTCTCTGTATAGCATAAATGGGAGTCAGGACTGGTCTTCAGGCCTTCCTGCACCACAATTTAGCAAAATAATTTTTGCTCATTATGGACTGGCTTGCGCCCGTGTCCAGCTCCATGGACACTGGGAGTCCATTTAATTCAACCTTCAGCCTTATCGGGGGACACTTTGTGGTAAATGTGTGCATCCCATATACCTCTACCTCCTCAGTCTGAGGCTCTGGTTCGTCGTGATCCACCGTGGATCTGTCCTCCTCTGCAACATGGTGGTTTGCAGGATGAGCAGGGTTTGCAGCTCGCCTGCACATACATTGGAGGTGTCCCATTGTTCCACAACCCTTGCAAACGTATACCTTGAAGTAGCATGAATGGAAATGATGATCACCCCTGCAGTGCCAACAAGGTGTTAACGGCCTTGCATTCACCACTCTTGATGGTAGACTCTGAGTCATCTGCGGGCGTGCAGCTGCAGGTGTGTAAGTCCTGCCCTGTACATTTCAATTCAAAAACAACGTTACTTTGTTCACAGTACTTGCAGCAACACTTGTGTGCTGAGAAATTTGTTTGGTATTGTCACTGGTGGCGCTAATGCCTGGGCTATTGCTATGGCTTTACTCAAGGCTGGGATCTCTACAGTCAAAAGATTGTGAAGTATTACTTCATGGCCAATGCCAAGTGCAAAGAAGTCCCTGGGCATGTGCTCCAAGTGTCCTTCAAATTCGCAATGATCTGTAAGGCGCCTTAACTCGGCAATGTAGCTCGCCGCTTCCTGGCCTTCAGACCATTTGTACGTGTAGAACTGATACCCGGCCATCAGAACGCTTTCCTTCGGGTTTAAATGCTCCCGGACCAGCGTGCACAACTCATTGTACAACTTGTCTGTGGGTTTCGCTGGAGCAAGCAGATTTTTCATGAGGCCATACGTTGGTGCTCCGCAAATGGTGAGGAGGATCGCCCTTCGTTTGGCAGCGTTCGCTTCTCCTTCCAACTCGTTGGCCACGAAGTATTGGTCGAGTCACTCCACCAAGGTTTCCCAATCATCTCCCTCCAAAAATTTCTCCAGGATGCCCACGGTTCTCTGCATTGTTGCTGTGGGGTTCGTCATTTGTATCTCGTCGCCAGTTGTTATGTCTTGAATAAAGAGTCAGACTAGATACTGCAAGCTCAAAGTAAGGTGTGACCATAGTCCTTTATTACAGATCTCAGAGTGCCTCTCCAGCCTGTGAGGCCTCCTTATATACAGGTGCTCCCAAGGGATTGTGGTATCCCTTGGGACTCCAGGGGATACGTCCTCTGGTGGTTAGACATGTAATTACAGGTTTACATACATAACAAGAGCCGCGGCAAACTTTAGAAAGAAAAATCAACTAAATCAACTAAAAAACAAACAAGACATCTATCCTCTTCATTAGCGCTGTGCACCAATCCTGCCCCAGTAGATGCCGCTACCTCTGAGCATGTCCGTAGTTGCAGACTTCTGCTTCCTTGCCTCTAACCCCAGGTATCGTCTGTTCCTTTTCTGATGCGGTGTTTCTTGTTGCTGGGCTACAACAGGGACAGTGTCAAAATGTGTCATGGCAGAATGCCCGGGTACCTCTTCGTCGTCAATCTCATCCTCAGGATAAACCCTTAAATTTAGTGTAGAGTGGAAAGTGCTCCTCGCTTTGAGAACAGCCTGGGTGAACCCCCTATTGGCGATACTACCTCGTTCAACCGTCCCGAACATCTTTGAATTTTTAATGACAGACTCTCAACTCAGCCTTCACCCCACCAAAGGCTTCCAGGAGCAATCGAGATTGCTCAATATTCTCCCTGCTCATCGCCACAAGGTGTCCTAAGTTCTAAGAGCCCAGTGTTTCTGGATCAGATCTGGAGACATCTCGCAGATGTGGCTTACTGCGACACGACACACTTGAGCCCGCAGCCTCAGACGCCACACCTAGAAAAGTCCTCTCACTTGATTCGCTCATGAAAGGACTTGGGGCTAGACTTTCCACTTCACATCGCCATCTTTGACCCATCTATGGCCCAAAACGGACCTCTATCGCCCATTTTGAGCAAAAAGTGGAAACTAGGCCCAAAACATCGCCGGAAAAATCGATGCCGAAGTTTACACTTTGATCACCGAGACGATCGCCGAAATGATCGGCCACACAAGGCCCATCCCAAGTTTCAGCATCTAGCATACACTTCGCTGGACCCATGCAAGGCTCAAAAGAATGCTGAGAAATAGTTGCTTTTTCTGGGCCTAAGAGAAGGGGTTTGTGTAGAGGACACAGAGAGGCTGCAAAGAGATTTGGATAGGTTAAGCGAATGGGCGAAGGCTTGACAGATGGAATACAATGTCGGAAAGTGTGAGGTCATCCACCTTGGGAAAAAACACAGTAAAAGGGATTATTATTTGAATGGGGAGAAATTACAACATGCTGAGATGCATGAAACTCTTTTGAGTTTACCTGCAAAAACATAAACATTAAAACCATGCCACCCGACCTGGGTGACACAGCAGACATTTTCAAGGCCCCTTTTTTTTTTGTTTTTTTTTGGGGCGCTAAAATCAAATTTTTCCAGTGCCCCCTATAAAAGGGGAGGGGGACACTAAAAGCACCGGCAATGAAAACAAATTAAACTTTAAAACGTAAAATCAAATTAAAATTTGGTTGCCGGGCGTGATGATGCACTCCAGTCCCTCCGGTGCCCACCTCTCGCGGAAGGCCGCGAGCGTACCGGTGGACACCGCGTGCTCCATCTCCAAGGACACCCTGGACCGGATGTAAGAGCGGAAGAGAGGCAGGCAGTCAGGTTGAACAACCCCCTCGACCGCCCGCTGCCTGGACCGGCTGATGGCACCCTTGGCCGTGCCCAGGAGCAGTCCTACGAGGAGGCCCTCGGACCTACCCGCTCCCCTCCGCACAGGGTGCCCAAAGATCAGGAGAGTGGGACTGAAGTGCAGCCAGAATTTCAGGAGCAGCCCCTTCAAATAATGGAACAGGGGCTGCAACCTTGTGCACTCAATAAAAACATGGAACACGGACTCCTCCAGACCGCAGAAATTGCAGGCGGCCTGGGAGTCCGTGAACCGGCTTAAAAATTTGTTGCACGGCACTGCTCCGTGCACCACCCTCCAGGCCAAGTCCCCGATGAATAGTGGGAGGACCCCTGCGTAGAGTGCCCTCCATCGGGGACCCCCGCCTCCTCCGGACGGCAAGATGGTACGCCATGGCGTGTCCGGATGGCCGGCGAGGATGGCAAAGTTGAGGGTGTGCAGGAGCAGCCCGTACAGGAAACCCCTCCGCGCGGAACTGAAAGGCACGGAGGGGATTTCCCTGAGGCGGCTCAAGTTGTGAGGCGCCGGCCCCCGAGGGAGGTTCCGGGGTTTGGCGCCGATGAGGAATTCCGTCCGGACGGGGGTCAGTTCGGACGGGATCTCCCCACGTGCTTGAGCCTCCTCGATGCACCTAACGGAGTCAGGGCCCAGAGCTGTTTTTAGCGACTCGATGGCATCGGCCGCGTGGCGGACGTTGGCAGAATTTAGGCGCCGCGCCAGCGTGTCTGGCGCCATCCAGCCCGCTCCTCCGCCATCGAGCAGGTCCCTGACCCTGGTCACCTCACCAGCCACAGCCCTCTCTTCCGACCGCCACATAAAACCTTGGCCGTGGAGGTACGGATTCCCGAGCAGCGGTTCCTGCAGGACGGCCGCCACTCCAGCCGGCGGAGAGCTGCGCTTGGTGGAGACTTTGTTCCAGACCCTGATGAGTTCCCTGTAAAAGACAGGCAGCTCCCGGAGGGCGGTCCTGGCACCCCCCAAGTTCACAAACAGGAGCTGCGTGTCATAATTGAGGTCGCGCTGCTGGCGGAAGAAATACCTCGCCAGAGCACACCACCTAGGAGGGGGCTCGACGTAAAGGTATCTCTGCAGGGTCTGAAGACGGAAAGTCGCGAGCTGGGCGCTGACGCACACCAACGACTGACCGCCCTCCTCAAGCGGGAGACTCAAGACCGCAGCAGAGACCCAGTGCTTCCTGTTGTTCCAGAAGAAGTCCACCAGCTTCTTCTGTATCTTGGCGACAAACGCAGGGGGAGGGGTCAAAGTGACCAGCCGGTACCACAGCATTGCGGCCACCAGCTGGTTTATGACTAGCGCTCGACCCCTGTAGGACAGCACTCGGAGCAGTCCTGTCCAGCGCCCTAGGCGAGCGGCGACCTTGGCCTCCAGCTCCTGCCAGTTCGCCGGCCAGGCTCCCTCGTCGGGGCTAAGGTAGACTCCCAGATAGAGGAGATGGGTCGTGCTCCAGGCAAAAGGCCTGAGCTCCTCCGGCAGGGAGTCCACCCGCCACTGACCCACCAGGAGTCCGGAACATTTCTCCCAGTTGATCCTGGCGGAGGACGCGGCCGAGTAAATCTCCTGGCACTCACGCATCCTCCGCAGGTCAGCGGGATCCTCTACCGCGAGGAGCACGTCATCGGCGTAAGCCGAGAGGACGACCTCCACGCCCGGCCCTTGCAGAGCCAGTCCCGTCAACCTCGTCCGCAAGAGGGGCAGGAAAGGCTCCACGCAAACGGCGTATAACTGGCCGGACATGGGGCATCCCTGGCGCACCCCTCTCCTAAAGCGAAGGGGCGCCGTCAAGGACCCGTTAACCTTAATCAGACACTCCGCGGCAGCGTACAAAAGTCGGATCCGGGCGACGAAATGCGTCCCGAACCCGAAAGCGCGCAGAGTTCCGAGCAGATAGTCGTGATCCACCCTGTCGAATGCCTTCTCTTGGTCGAGGGATAGGAAGGCGACCGACAGACCAGCCTCCTGGGAACAATGGATGAGGTTCCGGACCAGATGGATGTTATCGTGGATTGTCCGGCCCGGGACCGTGTAGGACTGGTCGGGGTGGATCATGTGGTCCAGCACGGCACCAAGGTGAGCAGACATCGCCCTGGCGAAGATTTTGTAGTCCGTGCTGAGGAGGGAGACCGGGCGCCAGTTTTTAAGGAGGCGGAGATCGCCCTTCTTAGGCAGCAGGACGATGACTGCCCTGCGCCAAGAGAGGGGCATCTCCCCGGTCGCCAGACTTTCCCCCAGGACCCGCGCGTAGTCGCTCCCCAGGACGTCCCAGAACGCCCTGTGGAACTCCACGGTCAGCCCGTCCAGCCCCGGGGATTTTCCCCTCGAGAGCCGGGCGAGGGCACCGGTCAGCTCCGCCAGGCTTAGCGGAGCTTCCAGATTTTCGGCGCCCTCCGGGCTGACCTTCGGCAGGTCCTCCCACAAAACTCTACGCGCTTCCTCGCTGGACGGATCCGGAGAGAACAGAGCCCCGTAATATTCACGGGCCCTGTTGTTGACGCCCTCCGGATCCGAGACGAGAGAGCCGTCGTCGGCCAGCAGCGTCAAGAGCTGCTTACGGACACTCTGCCTTTTTTCCAGCGAGTAGAAGAAGGGGGAGCCGCGGTCCAGATCCCGCAGGAACCGGATCCGCGACCTCACGAACGCGCCTCGGGACCCGACGAGCTGCAGGTCCTTCAGCGCGGCCTTCTTCGCTTCGTACACCGTCCGCAGGGCCGGGTCCTGGACGACTTGACCGAGACGGGCTTCCAGGTCGAGCACCTCTTTTTCTAGGCGCCCGACTTAGGCCGCCCGCCTCTTGGTCGACTCCCTCGCGTACTCTTGACAGAAGACGCGGACGTGAGCCTTGCCCACGTCCCACCATAGCCTCAAGAAGGGGAAGCCCCCCTGCTTCCTTCTCCAGTCGGACCAGAATCGACGGAACGAGTCCTGGAACCGCACGTCCTCCAGCAGCCGGTTGTTAAAGTGCCAGTACGCGGACCCCGTCCTCGCGCGGAGCGAAGCGAGCTCCGCCCACACCAGGTGGTGGTCCGAACACGGCACCGGCCGCATGGAGGCCGCCGGGACGCAGGAAAAGTACGCCCGAGACACGTAAAGGCGGTCGACTCTAGACCATCCAACTCCAGGCCTCACCCAAGTAAAGGCGCTGGAGTCGGGGTGGAGATTTCGCCAGACGTCCACCAAGTCGAAGGACCCGACCAGGTCCCTCAACTTCTCCATCGCCGTCATGCACTGCGGGGCACCGGAGCGGTCCCTCGCCTCGAGGGTGCAGTTAAAATCCCCCCCGAGGACAATGCAGTCGCCGACGTCGACGGAGCCAAGAAGAGCGTGCACCTCGTCAAAGAAGCGCGTTTGCTGCGGGCCGGGCTGAGGGGCGTACACGTTCACGAGATGGAGCGGCACGTCCCCCAGGCGAACCGTTACGTGCAGCAAGCGGCCTGGCACGGGCTCCTCGACCCCCAAGATCTCCGGCTGAAAATGCGGGCCCAGCAAGATGGCCACCCCACTAGAAATGGCGGTGAGGTGGCTCATGCGGACCTCTCCTTGCCATTCCAGGAGCCACGTGGCTTCGTCTCCCAGAACGGTGTGGGTTTCTTGCAGGAAGCACACCGCATATTTCCCCTCCCGCAGGAGCGAAAAATTGTCAAATCTACGGCGTGCCCCTCTGCCGCCGTTGATGTTGAGGCTGGCTATGG